>NC_089839.1:198341708-198521708 GCF_035609145.1 Eleutherodactylus coqui
TCACTGGGAATAATAAGTTATGTTGGTGGTAGAATGTTGTTTTTGAGATTCCTAGAAGTTTCAGAATCTGTAGCATATTACTAACTTTTGCGAAATTTGATCCGCTCAGAAGGACACTGGAAGCAAGTAAAATGTTCCCCGCCAGACAATTGTGGATGAGGGGTTGGCTTCGCCACAAGTTGCAGGTGTGACCTCTTTGGCAAACAGATTTCACAATTACCATCGATCCCTTTGGGAAAATCCTGACGTGGATTAGTTTCAGAAAGCATTGCTTTCTGTAAGGGCAAGGGATCATGGAAAATAAAGCCATCAAGGAGCTTTTGAAAACCATGTACTTTCTTCAGCGGATGGGTCCATCTCTGTTGCAGCTAAGCTTTCAAATTCTGGTAAGGGGTAGCTCAAGGGGTTATCGGAATCAGAAGGAATGGCAACATCCTCACTACCAGAACTCTCCGATGCTTGCGAGAGTCTAAAGGTCGAGTCGTTTGGATCATCCGAAAAAACAGTGGAAAAGCTTTCCTCCAAAGTAGAAGCAATATTGCAACTTGATGGTTGCATATTGATTCTATCGGCCTCATTTGCTGTTTTTGAAATTGGGCTCTCTTCTGGTTTCTCTTGGACGGCAATATTACCCATATTGGAATTTACTGGTGTTGCAGAGCAAGGAGTCCCCTGTGGGATTTTAAATAAACTTGGATTCTGGTGTGGACTGGCTTCTATTACTTTGCATTGGATGCCAATGCTTCTTGACTGGAGTTGTGTCCTCTGTTGCGATTTATTTGCCGCTGCTTGGCAGGCCTTGCATTTACCCCTTTCTGCATTGCTTGCTTCGGTGTCGGTTCGTCTTTCCTCAAACTGTCTTTTGAAATTGACGATTACCTTTGCTTCTACTGCACAACCTTCACTGAATACTGTCAAAGGAATTTCTAACTGGGTTTCATCACCTTGTAAATACACGTCGGCGGTAATTTCTTGAACCGCGCTAGGTGCATCCAGGGTAGATTCTTCATGCAAAGTTTCTTCCCTTGAAGTTTCTTCCCTCAAAGTTTCTTCGGCTGAACTTTACGGCTGTTGCGTCTCCCCAATTCTTTAGCGTTTTCTTGAAGGTTCACCTTTCTTTGCTAACCGGTTAGCTCGGGTCTCAATTTCCAATGCTGTTGGGAATATACTTGGCACAGCATTGGGCTTCAATTTTTTACGGTCGCCGACTATTATGTAGCAATCCTCCTTGAAATGTTTGCTGCACAACCGATAACTATAAGAATCTTTTTTTTGGGAAATCTTTGTAAGCCACTCTTCGACGTCCACGAAGATGTGAGGAGCCTGCTGTAGCCAAAGTCTTGTTTTTTCCATATTCATTGGAAACACATGAAGACAAGCACTTTCACCTCCCTTCTTCCAGTATGTGGTGCAAGTTGGAACCACACAACTAGGCATTGTGATTTTGTGTTTTAAAGAGGCTGTGATCTGCTGTGTGTGGGAAAGAAAATGTGGTGCAAATACTCACCCTCCTGCAGTGACTTCGGAAGAAGATCACGAGTGCAAACCCGGGAATCGCCACTGGCTACCGATGTGCTCCTACGTATACACTCTGCATTTTAAAGACAAGAAGGCGTAGATCAATCGAGATGCTAAGCTACAACAACCAATCCACCCACCCGCAGATAGACAAATATACACAGACACATCCATCCATCAGCATATATACATGCATCCATCCCTAGACACACAGAACCACACACAACCACACACACATCCACACGGCCTCATCCATCCGCCCATGCGGCCCCATCCATCCATGCATCCACACAGACTTATACATGCATCATCACAGAGACACACATCCACCCATGCGGCCCCAACCATCCATGCATCCACACAGACTTATACATGCATCATCACAGAGACACACATCCACCCATGCGGCTCCAACCATCCATGCGGCCTCATCCATCCATACATTAACACAGACTTATACATACATCATCACATAGACACACATCCGCCCATGCGGCCCCAACCATCCATGCGGCCTCATCCATCCATGCATCCACACAGACTTATACATGCATCATCACATAAACACACATCCGCCCATGCGGCCCCAACCATCCATGCATCCACACAGACTTATACATGCATCATCACATAGACACACATCCGCCCATGCGGCCCCAACCATCCATGCATCCACACAGACTTATACATGCATCATCACATAGACACACATCCGCCCATGCGGCCCCAACCATCCATGCATCCACACAGACTTATACATGCATCATCACAGAGACACACATCCACCCATGTGGCCCCAACCGCCCATGCGGCCCCAACCATCCATGCGGCCCCAACCATCCATGCATCCACACAGACTTATACATGCATCATCACATAGACACACATCCGCCCATGCGGCCTCATCCATCTGCCCATGCGGCCTCATCCATCCGTCCATCCATGCATCCGCACGCACTTATGCACACACGCACACACATCCATCCATGCATCCACAGAGACTTATACATGCATCATCACAGAGACACACATCCGCCCATGCGGCCCCAACCATCCATGCATCCACACAGACTTATACATGCATCATCACAGAGACACACATCCGCCCATGCGGCCCCAACTGCCCATGCGGCCCCAATCATCCATGTGGCCCCAACCATCCATGCATCCAAACAGACTTATACATGCATCATCACATAGACACACATCCGCCCATGCGGCCTCATCCATCCGCCCATGTGGCCTCATCCATCCGTCCATCCATGCATCCGCACGCACTTATGCACACACGCACACACATCCATCCATGCATTCACACAGACTTAAAAATGCATCATCACAGAGACACACATCCGCCCATGCGGCCCCAACCATCCATGCGGCCCCAACCATCCATGCATCCACACAGACTTATACATGCATCTTCACAGAGATACACATCCGCCCATGCGGCCCCATCCATCCATGCATCCACACAGACTTATACATGCATCATCACATAGACACACATCCGTCCATGCGGCCTCATCCATCCGCCCATGCGGCCTCATCCATCCATGCATCCGCACGCACTTACGCACACACGCACACACATCCATCCATGCATTCATTCATGCAGCCTCATCCATCCCTCCATCCAGCAGGCCCTGGAAAACTGGCCCCTCAGCCCCACAGAACTGGCCCCAGGGGCGCTGCGGTACTGCCCAGGGCACAGTGGTAGGCCAACATAAATACAGCAGGGCACCCCAATTGTAAGTCCGGGGCAAAGAAAGTCCCCCCCAGCGCTGACAGCACCCCCGACCCCTCACTTACCCAGGCGGCTGCACGGCGGCTTTGATTGTGTTCGTCCCGGGTGGCTGGCGGCTGCCGGTCCCGGATCGCTGGCGGCTGCCGGTCCGGATCGCTGGCGGCTGCCGGCCCGGATCGCTGGCGGCTGCCGGTCCCGGATCGCTGGCGGCTGCCGGTCCCGGCTGGCTGGCGGCTGCTGGTCCCGGCTGGCTGCTGCTGGAGCTGGGTGAAAGCCTTGACTGCGCCTTCACCACTACTTATGGGAGGCCAGGAGCTGAATGGCTGCCCCTGCGCGCTCCCGTACAGTGATAGCTCGTCTGCGCATGCGCAGACTAGCTGTATCGCGCGGGCACGCTGGAGTGGCTCGTTCACAGTGGGGAAAAGACTGACTGCGCAAGCGCGTCTAAAAAGGACTAAGAAGAAGAAATTAGACGGCTCCATGGCGACGGGGACGCAGAGACAGCGCGAGGACGGCAGACAAGTGAGTGAATAACTTCTGTATGGCTCATATTTAATGCACGATGTATATTACAAAGTGCATTAATATGGCCATACAGAAGTGCTTAACCCCACTTGCTTTCACGGGACAACCCCTTTAAATCTTATTATTAAGGTGGATAGAAGAGGTGTCAAACCGCAATGAAGTAATTATCATGGGGGACTTTAATTATCCAGATATGATATGGGAAAACGAAACCTGCAAATCTCACAAGGGCCATAAGTTCTTGAAAACAATTAAAGATTACTACCTTACCCAACTTGTGCAGGAGCCAACTAGAGGAAGGGCAACTCTGGACTTAGTATTACCTAACAAACCAGACCGAATAATAGGGATGCAGGTTGAGGGGCACTTGGGAAATAGTGACTACAATATAATTAATTTCCAGCTGTCATTCAATAAGAAACCTTACCAGGGAATGACAAAAAAACTAAACTTTAGTAAAGCAAAATTTGATCAGCTGATAACTATCGGTAACATTAATTGGGACAACATCCTCAAAAATATCGGTACAGACAACAAATGGGAAAAGCTTAAAAACATCCTAATCACCTCATGTGAGCAGTTCATACCCTTTAAAACAAAAGAAATACAAGTAGAAGGAAGCCAGTGTGGCTCGACAAGACTGTAAGGGGGGCAATAAATGAAAATAATAAAACGTTTAAATTATTAAACCAAGAAGGCAGCAAAGAAGCGCTGCAATCATACAGGGAAAAAAACAAAATATGTAAAGAAAGGATTAAAATTGCTAAGGAGGAGGCAGAAAGATTGATCGCCAAAGAGAGCAAAACCCTAAACTGTTCTTAAACTATATTGAGAGCAAAGGGATTTGCACTGAGAGCACTAGCCTTTAACAAATAATGCAGGAAAAATCATAGAAGATGATGGGGGGAAGGCAAACCTATTAAATGGTTTCTTTTCAAGTGTATTCACAAATGAAAAGGAAATGTCACATGAGATGCAGGGGCATAAAATGAACCCACCGCTACATATTGCATAGCTAACACAGGAGGAAGTGCAGAGCAGGTTACAGAGGATTAAAATCGATAAATCGCCGGGTCCAAATGGAATATACCCAAGGGTTCTAAGGGAAGTAAGTGATGTGATAGCTAGACCACTATTTTTTATATTTATGGACATTATCAAGACCGTGGTTCCAATTTACAAAAAGGGGTCCAAAAGAGAGCCTGGTAACTACAGGCCGGTAAGTCTCACTTCAATAACTGGAAAAATATTTAAGGGGTTTCTGAGAGCCTCCATCCTAGAATACCTCAAGGAGAACAACGGAATAACTTCTAACCTGCATGG
Source organism: Eleutherodactylus coqui (assembly GCF_035609145.1). Lineage (NCBI taxonomy): Eukaryota > Metazoa > Chordata > Amphibia > Anura > Eleutherodactylidae > Eleutherodactylus > Eleutherodactylus coqui. The sequence continues at coordinate 198,346,822 of NC_089839.1, forward strand.
GTTCATTAGGGGTCGATCATGTCAGACTAATCCGATCTGCTTCTACAATGAAGTAAGTTCTAAGCTTGACCTGGGAGACTCTATTGATCTCGTATATCTGGATTTCTCTAAAGCATTTGACACCGTGCCGCATAATAGGCTGATATATAAAATGAGACAGCTCAGACTGGGTGAAAACGTGTGTATCTGGATAAGGAACTGTTCAAGAGATAGAAAGCAGAGGGTGGTAATAAATGGTTAATACTCTGATTGGGCCACCGTCACTAGTGGGGTGCCACAGGGCTCAGTACTAGGCCCCATTCTGTTCAATATATTTATCAACGATCTGATAGAGGGACTGCACAGTAAAATATCAATATTTGCAAATGATACAAAATTATATAAGACAATTAATATAACGGAAGACAATGTGCGGCTACAAAAGGAACTAGATGAGCTGGGAGCTTGGGCAGAAAAATGGCAAATGAAGTTCAATGTGGATAAATGTAAGGTTATGCACATGGGCAGGAGAAACGGATGTCACCAATATACACTAAATGGGGTACTGCTAGGGAAAAGTGATATGGAAAAAGGCCTGGGGGTACTAGTGGATTGTAGATATAACTGGAGCAACCAATGCCAGTCAGCTGCTGCAAAAGCTAATAGAGTCTTGGGGTGCATTAAAAGAGGTGTAGGGGTGAAGGACGAGAACACTATTCTCCCACTATATAAGGCACTTGTCAGGCCACACATGGAGTACTGTGTACAGTTCTGTACACCGGTGCTCAGAAAAAATGTTGCAGTGCTTGAGGGGCTTCAAAAAAGGGCAAAAAATAATAAATGGAATTAGAGGACTGGAATACCCAGAGAGACTATCAAAATTAGGACTTTTCACCCTGGAAAAAAAAAACAGCTAAGGGGCGATCAAATAACTATGTATAAATATATTAGGGGACAATTAAAGGATCTCTCCCATGAGCTGTTTATACAAAGGACTGCGTCGGTAACAAGAAGGCATCCTCTACGTCTAGAGGAAAGCAGGTTTCATCAACAACACAGAAGGGGGCTCTTTACTGTAAGAGCAGTGAGACTGTAGAACTCTCTGCCTGAGGACATTGTGATGGCAAAATCCATTGAGGAGTTTAAGAGGGGACTAGACGTCTTTCTCGAGCGGAAGGATATTACAGGATATAGACATTAGATGACCAGCGGGTTTGTAGTTCCGGGTCTTATATTTAGGTGAGAACTATCAAAGGTTGATCCATGGATTATTCTGACTGCCATTACGGAGTCGGGAAGGAATTGTCCCCCAAATGGGCTAATTGGCTTCTGCCTTTTGGGGTTTTTGCCTTTGTCTGGATCAACTAGGGGTTGAAATAGGCCGAACTAGATGGACATTGCCTTCATTCAGCCTAACATCCTATGTAGAAGGAGTTGTAGATATAACTATAATCTGCGGTGTGAACATGTTAGGGGTGGGTGTCCTGTTAACCCAAAAGTACAATGGGTAATCCTAAAAGTGGTGACAACGAAGCCAAAAGGAACAGCAAAAGGCCTACAGAAGATTCTAGAAAATGCTAAATAAACTCTGTCCATGTGTCCACTAAAAGAAAACCAAGTGAACACAATTTGTATTCATGGAGGGACACCATGAGGGAAGCCGCTGTTATCCAAAAAAAACATTGTGACCCATCTAGTTTTCCCGAGACACCTGGATGCTCCACAATGGGTCTGGGAAAATGTTCTATGAAAAGAGAAGACAAAACTGGAACTTTGTAGCAAAAATACACAATGCTATGTCTGGAGGAAAAATAAACCTCATCCCAGCTGGGACACATGGTGCAGAGGGCATCATGGTTTGGGGCTGCTTTACTGCCTCAGGGCCTGGACTCTTAAGCACACATGCACGAAAATAGGTCCTGCTCTATTTTCCTGCATTTTGCTCAGCAAAAGTGCTATAGATGTCTATGGCAGGTGCGAAAATACACAAGGGAAGGGTGTGACACTGAGCAAAACACAGGAAAAAAGACAGCCAGACCTTATTAGGCTTAAATAGCCATTAAATTCACTCATGTGTGAATTGGCCTTGTGTGTAAAAATTACAGTTATATGTGCAGAAGCACAAGCAACACGCCGATTATGATTCTCCTCAAACCTCGTTGATGCACAAATACACAGCACAAACTTTCGTGTGACGCCGCCATTACCGAAAGAATCTGGGCTGTGAAGTCATAGAGGGGTCTGTTCTGGGGTTTGCATTTCTTCAGGGGGTCTGGTCCCTAAATACCATTTACTGACATCAAACTGTGACCAATGACTCTGCCGCTCCTCCGTTGTATATGATTTGTGCTTCACTAAGCTATTATTAACTAAGCTATTAATATGAGCAAAATGACAAAAACCATTTTACAGCTGTCAAAGGAATTTGGAATGATATAGAATTCTATAACAGACTTCATGTATCGAAAGGGCTTAAATAAAGAGAAGTGACGATGCAGGCTGTGATGACCAAAGTTCTGATTTTGTATCTAGTGCTAGGGATATAAGTTGTGAGATCTGATTGTGTAGTGGCCCAGAACTAATAGGGCCCCTCCAAAATGTCTGCTATATGTTGTCTGTATTGTCTTGTACATTGTCTTGGATTGGGGAATAAATCAGCAGAATGTGTATTAGAGTTTGCAGGAATGAAAGGGTTAATGTCTGCAAATGAGCTGTCTCTGTCTGCTGTAAATGTATCATTTTATGATGTGAGTTTGAAAGTCATGTGACCATGCTTCATATAGGTGTTTGCAAAGATTATGTGCAAGTCAGTCTGCAAAGAGTGAGTTTAGGAAAGTCAGTGTTGGAGTTTGCAAGAGAAGTTGGCAGGAGCCAGAGTTATTTGGACCCCCCACAGACACTGAATGGTCTGCGTGTGTTATAATGGAGGAGGCTGAGCGATGGCCTAAAAGTTACCTTGGGACTACTACCCCTAGAAGTTCTACAGAATGAGCGGATGAGAGGAGATCGCCATGCAGCGCTGAGTGCTGCCTTTGAGAGTGAGTATTGACCGGTAGAGAGGTGGAAGAGAGAAGAAAGCCTTTACAGCTAAAAAATTTAAGCCTAATAGGAAAACTAACCACTAACCCTCCACGGCAGGCAAAAAGCATTTAAGAGGCTGCAGCTGTTCCTGGCCTCCGTCAGTGCAGCGTGCGTCTATTGATTTGTACCCGCTATGGGCGGCTGTGAGCTGCGTCCCCGTCTGCAATAGCCCCGGTGACTCACCGAGCATCCTGCGGTTTGCCCCAGCGGTGCTTCAGTCTCTTCTGCAGCACAGCATGAGCCGCCCCACCGGCGCTCATCAGCCCTCACATCGACTGTTGGTTCTGTCTGCAGCCTTCCCCACCTCCCCCCCCCCCACTGCATCAGGTGGCCCAGTGGCGCTGAGATGTACCGGCTGGTCTGTCCGTTGCCTTCTTTCCCCACTGCATCAGGTGGCCCTGCAGCGCTCCCATCAGCAGAGCAACGCGTCTGTCGGCTGCCTTCTCCCGCACAGCATGAGGAGCCTAACGGCAGACAGTGGGGCGCAAGTTTCTCCCCAACAGCATCAGCTGCCGATCGACTAACAGCGGGGCACGAGGGCCGGTAAAGGGGACTGCAGGTGGCACTGTACAGGCCCCGGGAACACTCACAGTGGGGCCGTAAAGGGGACATGGGCAGCCACAGACAGCAGTGCTGGCCGCCCATAGGAGCAATTACTGCAGGAGACCTCAGTGCCAGGACCTGTGAGGCTTAGGGAGGGGAGCATGCCGTGCAGCCAATCACTACAAGGGGGTGTCACCGACCTGTCAAGCAGCCACAATCTTGTCTCCACCCCTACTTCCTGGTGGTAACAAGATACAATAATACCGGAGTATATTGCATAGCTGCAGCACTGAATGGCTTACTGTCTGGACTATGTCTGGAAATGTATCTTTTGTTTGTTATATGACCTTGTCCCATAAATGTGTTTTCAAGGTGTATGATTGAGGGAGAAGGAGTGAAGTTCTGAGTCTGGAGAGAGCTCTGAGTTGTTTTGTGGAGTTCTTTGGTGGTTGTTGGAGTTCTGGTCTGCAAGAGAGGGAAGTCTGGCTGCATGCAGATACTTTCAACCTGCATGTGGTGAAGATGGAAAAGGCTGAGATTTGGCCTTTTCCCTGGGACTAATATCCCCAGGAGTTCCACTGAATGACTGAAATGAGTCCGCCATGCAGAGTTAAAGTCTTCAGGAGTGAGTGAGTGACCGTTAGAGAGTTTGTGCCTTTCTAAGGAGTATTTTTCCAGGAGCGGTGCTGCACAGATAACATGGACTGTGGGCGCGGTGTCATCCTGAGTTTGCCTCCCTGTCCTTACCACTCACCGGCAGCTGTATCAGAAGCTTGGTGCTGGGCTCTTGTGCCAGGGGGATTGTATGCTCGGATAACAGCCTGGTACTTATTGTAACACCAGGTACCGAAGAAACCTCAGATTTCCAGTGCTTAACCCCTTTGCAAGTCACGGTCAGTGTGATTGCGGCATCTAAACGTCTGACAGAGGGAGGGGGCTCCCTCTGTCACTTATCGGACCCCTGTGATGTGAACGTGAGGTCCTGATGGGTTGGTGAATACAGCCTCTGGGTCTGCCAGCTGCCAGGTGGCCTATGAAGTTCAGTCTCTTGGCTGAGCTTTATACTGTGTTTCTCCGATAATAAAAAATATAAGACCTCCCCCCAAAATAAGCCATAGCTAAGCTACATGAAAAAAAACTGTATATCGGTCCCTTGCATTGGGCTGTGGTGCTGCTGCAGGCTTCTGTGTACTCCTGAACGCCGACAGAGCATTCGCTTTCTGGTAGCGGTGCTTGAGTACCCCGCCTTCAGCAAACGATTGCTCTGATTGGTTGATCGAGCGCCATGTCAGCCAATCAGAAGCAGCACTCAATTAACCAATCACAGCCATTCAATTATGTCATTGAATGGTTAATCGAGTGCTGGCTCTGACTGGCTGACGCGGCGTTCGATGAACCAATCAGAGCAATGGTTTGCTGGAGGCGGGGTATTCATGCCCCGCCACCAGGAAGAGAATGTTCTGTCGGCGTTCAGGAGTACACAGAGGCCTGCTACAGTTCAGCGCGAGGGACCCAAATGCTGTCTACTAGGTGAGTATTATAAGCCTTCCCCCAAAATTAAGACACTGCCTCTTTTGGGGCAAAAATGATATAAGACAGTGTCTTTTTTTCAGGAAAACACGGTAGCTTTCCAATACACTACTATACTGATGTATTGCAGCTTATTAGAAAAATTTATAAAAGATGCTGATAATTAAGTTCCCTTACGATCCACAGTTCAGTCAGCCCATAGACAATCATTAGGCATCCGCAAGTAATTGAATACCTGAAAATGTCATTTTTCCGATTTGCGGATTGCATGAGCTTGAAAAAAAAATCGCAGCATGCTCCATTTTCTGCGGATTCCGACATCGCTCAGCCAATCACAGTCAGCGCTCACCTGTCAATCATTGATGGCTGGGTGCTGCCCCTGATTGGTTATGGTGCTCAGTCAATCAGGGCAGCGCTTTCTGGAGGTGGGGATTTTTCAATCCCTGGCCTCCAGAAGACAGACGGATGGCTCTTCTAGACGAGTTAATTTTTTTAAAACTTTTTTTTACAGCTAGAGAGGATTTTCAGGAAAGGGCTTATATTTCAAGCCCTGCCCCGAAAATCATTGCTGCGGTGCTTGGCTGCAACCCATTGCTTTCAATGGGGCTGCAGCAGCGCTAGCCCCATTGAAAGCAATGGATAGCATCGCGGACCTCTATCACAGCTACGGCAGAGGATTCCTTCATCCCCGCCAGCCCCACTAAAAACAACGGGCGATAATGCTGCTTTTTCTTAGCGCTGTGAGTATGCAGTGAAAGCATCACAAATGAGAATAAAACCATTGGAAATCATTGGTTTCATTTTCATGCGTTTTCACTCACTCTCGCAACGCAAAATAGCCTATCACCTGTGTGAAGCTGGCCTGAGTTGTATGAAATCATGTGGGCTGCAGCTGTCATTCAATACCTATAAATCACTCAGTAGTGCTACAAGACCTTTCAGTGTAGCTGTAGGACCCATTCGGACATCTGCAAGCCATATGCTGTCCGTCTACACAGTCCCATAATAGGCAATGAGGATCTTAAAACAACTGATTCTTCACATGGACCGCAAACAGTTGAGGGTGACAGCTAAGGACAGTTCTGATAATCATGCAATTCCTTTATGTAAAAAATGTGTCTTGGCATTCCCTTAGTTTGTTTTTGCAAAAAAATGAAAATCGAGATTAAAATCAAAAATTGTCCTTAAGTTTGAAAAAAATGAAATTGTCATTAGTGTGGGGATATGCGTGTTAGGATTACAAAAAACGTTTCAGCCCCAATCAGGAGCTTTTATCAAGCCTCTATATGCATCTTAACTCCCGTGCCTAACGAAACACCGCAGCCCAGCGGGAGGGACCGGGACCCACGAAAATAAGACACTGTGCCTCTTTTGGGGCAAAAATTAATATAAGACAGTGTCTTATTTTGGGGGAAACACGGTATTAGACTGCCTGGTTTACTCTCGCCTTATAAGCTTTTTATCAGAACACTCTTCTTGACCCCTTACAGTCCAGCTTCTGCCCTTGATGCTTGACTGAAACCGTCCTGACTAACGTGTCAAACAACCTCCTGATGGCCAAACGAAGAGTGACTACTTCCTACTGATCCTCCTCAATCTCTCCACAGCATTTGAAACTGTTGATTAAAAACTCCTCCTCAATATGCTTTGCTCCATCGGCCTAAAGGACATTGCTCTCTCTTGGTTCTCCTCCTACCTATCTGACCACTCCTTCAGCGTCTGCTTTGCTGGCTCCACCTCCCCTCCACTTCCCCTTGCTGTTGGGGTCGCCCAGCGCTCAGTTATACACCTCCTCCCGTGACATCACAGCAACATTCCTTCAAAATGCCAACACTGTCTGTCTACTGTCTCTAACACTATGTCCTCTCTCTTTTTAAAACTGAACCTCTCAAAAACTAACCTACTGCACCCATTTCAGGGAAGTCAGAAACTAGATTTTTCTATGATACCTTGACGGGAAACAACAAACTGACAAAAAAAAAACATACGATAAGTTGGGAAAAAGAACTAGGGATTGTCTTTCCTATCGAGGCATGGCAAAAGTCTTGGAGGTTAGCAGGAAGATCTACTAAAGGTTTGGGTATTCTAGAAGTGCAAATGAAAATAAACATGAGATGGTACTTTACCCCAACACTGTTAGCTAGCAGATTTAAAAATGGAGATGCTTTGTTTTGGAGAAATTGTGGTCAGAGGGGCTCTCTCTCACACATATTTTGGACATGTCCGAAACTAAAAGAATTTTGGATGAATATACTAAATTTGTTAGATGACATGCTACGGATCCGAATTAGGAGAGAAGCAAAAATAATTATGCTGTTGGTGGAATTAGATAGCTATCCACCAAATTGCAGATACCTGATAGGACATGCTCTAATGACAGCAAAGACAATTATTGCTAAATACTGGAGAGGGCCCATCGTCCCAACATTTGGAGAGTTCAAGGACCGTATGGCAGAGCAGTGTGTATTTGAAAAATGGCTAGCGTTCAGAAATAATACATTGAAAAAATATGGGGAGTCTTGGGATATCTGGAGAAAATTCTTATAGTCTTGACATGAGAAAAATATGTGATGCCAAATTTGTATTTTTTTTCTTTTTTTTTCTTTACTGGTTGAGTTGGTTACTGTTTGAAATCTGTCTGAACCGCTGACAAGTCAATGAGATTGCCTCTTTCTATCATTACTATTTTGACAAAGATAAATATACCGATTTGTTTGTTAAATGCTATACCGAAAAAAAAAAGGGGGAATATATTAATAAGATAACTGTACCCATTAGAACATTGTTAAACAAAATTTGTTGTGTATGATCTGTACTACATATGCGGAAATGTTATGTATGTCTATTATATCCTCAATTTAAAAAAACCTAATGTTTAAAAAAAAAAAAAAAACTAACCTACTGGTGTTTCTGCTCTCTGCTAACCAACCTCATCCTGGCATCTCCACGTCAGTGTGTGGCACAACCACAACTCCCAGCACGCCTGCTGTCTCTGGGTCATTTTCGACTCTGATCTCTCCTTTACCCCGTATATCTAATCTCTCACCCGAACGTATCACCTGCACCTCAAGAACATCACAAGAATCCACTCCTGTCTCATCATGGACACTTTAAAAATGCTCACTGTTGCCCTCATCCATTCCTGGCTTCATTATTGCAACTCGTTGCTTATCGGCCTCCCCTGCACCTGACTCTCCCCACTCCAATCCATCCTGAGTGTGGCAGCAAGGCTCATCTTCCTTTACAGCCGCTTCTTGGACGCCTCTGCCCTGTGCCAGTCACTGCACTGGCTACCCATCAAATACAGAATACAATTCAAACTCACTACCTTCATCCAGAAAACTCTACATAGCACCGCGCCGCCCTTTATTGCTCCCCTCATCTCAATCCACCACCCAGCCTACGTCCTCTGCTCCACTAATGAAATCAGATTAAGTGCCCCTTTAATTCGAACCTCTCATTCCCACCTCCAGGACTTCTTCAAAGCAGCACCAGTCCTCTGGAACGCTCTACCCCAAACTATCCGGGGAATTCCTGACACATAAAACTTCTAGCGTGCTCTAAAAACGCACCTCTTCAGGTAGGCATACCACATTCCCTAAATGAAACCCTTCTTTACTCCACCTAATAACATGCTTCGTGTCCTATTGACTGCAATCCCTGCAGTAATACCGATTCAACCACCACACGGCTTAAGTTTGACCATCATCTATGTGTATAGCATCCCTCACTCTCCACCTCACCATACCGAGCCCTTCACCTTCTGTATCACCCCATTATCTGTAGTATGTAAGCTCGTTGGAGTGGGACCCTTACCCCAACTGTTTCCATCGATCGCTTACTTCATGTAACAGTGTTTTTTGTATGTTTGTTTCTTGTATTTGTTCTCCCCTGTTTGCACATTATATAAATGATAACAGATGTACCTACCTGCTCTAATTTCCTCAGTGAGCCTCGTTATCAAGGACCCCGTCTTCGCCCAGAATACATGTACTTCAAGACCCTCTTGGAGAGTTATGAAGGAGCCGTCAGGAACACTTTACACATGCGGAGGAAAATCGAGGAAATGGGATGGGATGAAAATGGACGGGAGGTTAAATATATTTCCAGGTTATTTCTCCATATCTATGTATATATGATGTTAAAGGGATGGCTGATGCAGTAATTAAAAGGGAATATGTAGATTTCCATTGTAATTATTAAGCAGAGAGTACTCCAATCTAATCAAGTACCGAGCTTCGTAGGCTACAGTCAGTGGAGTTTGGCCCACTGCCAGCAATGAAGTGACCTTGCTGGGTCTACAGATTGTTGGGTCAAGCAAGGCGAGATGTGAAGATTTTGAGTTTCATATCAGATGCAGAAGACAGAAAGTATCTACCATGTCTGACCTTCTGATTCTAGTATAAAATTTTGGCAACTTCTTCATGGGAATTTTCCCCTTGATTATGTTCAAACTTGCTGCATTTTTCACACTTTGCATTGAAAAACTGCAAACCTTTCCACAACACATTTGTTTGAACTTTTTTTTACACAAGGTTCATGCCCAGTGGATCAGAAGATCCCTCTTATATAGACAGCGAGCAAGTTCTCACTTGTAAACAGGCAGTCGTTCATCTTTGAGTGACTGCCTGATCACAGTGAATGGAGGTAAGAAATCTATGGTGCGCTCAACCTCCATTCATTGAACGACTATCACTCCAGTGTGAATGCACAAAAGCGATAGTCATACTGACAACTGTCAGGCGCTTAAGCTCCCAGCAGTTGTCCCATCTAAAAGTACCCTTAGACTTGTGGTTGTCACCAGGGGCGTAACTATAGGGGATGCAGGGGATGCGGTTGCACCCGGGCCCAGGAGCCTTAAGGGGCCCATAAGGCCTCTCTTCTCCACATAGGGAGCCCAGTACTATGAATAAAGCATTATAGTTGGGGGCCCTGTTACAGATTTTGCATTGGGGCCCAGAAGATTCAAGTTACGCCTCTGGTTGCCACGTTTTTTTAACCCAACAACAGTAGCCAATGAATAAACTCACAGCTGGCTGTTACCATTCTTATATTATAGCACTATGCTCTAAGAATCCAAAGCCTCTTGAATTGTGTGAAAACTGATGATGGCCCCATAATGAGGCACCAGCCACAGACATCTCCCATATTGCAGGCGTGGCAGTGGAGGACACTTGGCCATAGCAACCTAATCATTATTTAAAGGCAACTATCATTGCTGGAAAAAAATTATTACCAGCACCGACCTTCAGATATATTTAGTGGCTAGACCAGTCGTTTACTAGCTGGGTGCCAACCCTACTTAGGCTGGCTTCACACAGGCAAGAAAATTGTGCAAGATTTGTGCGTTGATAGACGCTTAAGTCTCACACAAATGTGAACCGCTTTTTTTTAATGCCATCATACCCATGAGTGATTTTTTTCCCCCACATTGCATTGTTATGTGATGCTGGAAACAAATTGCGACATGTACTATCTTGTGCGTGCTCTTGCATCGCACCGCCCATTATTTTCAATGGGACCAGCGGCAGCATCGCACCATTTGCAATGCAAGGTTTCCCATTGAAAACAATTGGAGAAACTCTGCAAACAGCCGCGGGGGGGGGGGGGGGGGGGGGGGAAGTGGGGGGGGGAGTGCCCTTCACCCCCATAGTGATGCGAGGTTGTTTTGACATGCAAACACCTCACATCCTCTGGAAAATCATATGGATGGCGAGCGTGATATAGGAGCGGGATTCTCTCCATTATGAAGTTAGCCTAAGACTGTGTTGTCCATATACAGTGGTGTGTAGAAGTTGCAGGTCAGGAAGTGTCAGTGTAGTGAGGAAGGCTTGTGCGCCCCATAGGCTGAGGGGTCTAGTCTCCGCCATGTCACTGAGTCCCAGATGTAGGTTCCCTAATAATCAGGCTCTTGAAAGGCCGAACTTTATACCCTTATCTTATTAATCCAAGTAATGCCAAAAAAATAGAGAAAAGCCAACAATTTGTCAATAGTAATAGAAGTGTTTTTGTAAACCGCAAAGCTGCTTAGGGCAAATTAGATGCATTTTTGTTATGCTCTGTATCTGCAGGAACATATCTGCGGGGTTTAGGGACCACAGCCACCTTTGATCCTATCACCCAGGAATTTATAATAGATACTCCACAGATACCAGCAACAAAGTGGTGGCCAGGAGGGTGTAAGTCATTTCTTTTTTTTGCACTCCAGTTCTTGATGTCTGTAATATAAAATGTTCCACACATGCCCAGATGGTAATTTCTGCATTTTTGATCTGAACAGTAGGAAAAACCAGCACACATGCTGTGGTCCTAGCCCAGCTATACAACAATGGACACAAGTACGACATACATCCATTTATAGTCCAGATGCGAAGTCTGAAGGAACACTCTCCACTGCCAGGTAACAATCTCAGTTCACTAGACCTTATGTATACGGACAACTAAACCCGATTCATAGATATCCTTATTCAATATCTCATTCCGAAATCATGAGTACTAATGTGGACTTGATTCCCTTTTGCTGCTATAATCTTCCTTTCTATGGATGATTTCCATTAGATTTTAGAACATAGCTGCAGATGTTCATGTCCATTCAGACATAAGACCATAAGTGAAATTGGGCACTGATATGGGGCACTAAGGCCTGGGTCAGAGTTGGCATTGTAATACATAATAAAGGTTTCCAGTGGGACTTGGGACAGTGCTCTGTGCAGGACAGTCGTGGCTTGTACAATGGGGGTATTTTCATGATCATACAGGAAATGTGGTGGAAGGCCATGATTTCTGACCAAAATAAAGCTGGCTGTATATTCTATCCTACCAAAGGTATTTTGACATCTGACAAGAACTGTGATGGCTTTCTCATGGATGCCTTATGTACAGCTGCATCACTGGTGTATCCAATAGCAGCCAGTCCCTGTCGGACAATGCTGACACTAACTTGGTTTCTACTTGCTTGCATATTCTCAGTAGATAAGGGATTTCTGTGACCGGACCCTCTCAGGTGTCGTTTGTCCTTTTTGGTTAATATTTTGGGTTGTCTGGGGTTCTTTGTTTAGGCATGGTACATCCCTCTTTCCTCCACCTTGTGACCACGTAATTCCCATTTGAGCTGGTGTCTGGGTGGTAGTGGAATTGTCACAAACCAATAGTCCACTAATATGACAATCAAGAATGACACCACGTGTAAACTCAGTAAGTTCCTTAGATTGAAGAGCAGCAGAAAAAGTCTCACCTCGTCTTATCCACTTCAGCTTGCAGCATATATTTCACATGCAGGAGTATACTCACATACTTCATTAACCACTCGATCCGGTGGTGTTTATAACTAAAGCAGAATCAATCAGGTGGGAACTTTGAAGTGCCGTGAATAAAAACTCCTTTTTTTGTAGTCTGTGCATATAAAAGTCACAGGTTCAGAGGACTAGTTTCAGCTCCTCATGAGCCTTGATCACCTCTTACAAATAACATTGCTAACCTATTTAAATAGTGAAACTAATTAAAAACAACACCTGATTATTAACCCATTTGAGCTGGTGTTTGGGTGGTAGTGGAATTGTCACAAACCAATAGTCCACTAATATGACAATCAAGAATGACGCCACGTGTAAACTCTGTAAGTTCCTTAGATTGAAGCATGTTCAGCAAAACAAACTATGGCTGACATAAGACACGATCCAAATACTTTTGGTAAAATAGCATAGATAAGAGAGCTGTTGGCCGAATACTCATTTGGCCTACAGGTGTCTCTTGTGGCTCCCACATACGTACGCATGCCAAAATCAGACAATTGTACAAGGTTTTTTTCAGCAAGCAGAATGGGAAAAACCATTCCTAAACAAGATCCCTGGCAATGGCTTATCTCCTGGGAGCCAACGGCCGGGCATATTGAAATCCAACAAGCTCAATTCCTTATTACCTGAAGTGCTGATGTTTGGGGACAGGCTGTCCATTAGCATGTAATGCAGATAAAAATCTGCTGTTCTACATCTTCAGACCTCCTCCATATCTTGCATTCCCTGTAAAATAACAAATCTGGAGTTTTTCTTCCTAGAACTTTGTTCTGTTCCTTTGATTCTGTGGGAAAAGTAAGAAGAAATGAAGACAATGGCTGTTACCATTCACTTTGTCAAAGGGGCGTATCCCTACAAAGTGACACTTGTCCAATCAGTGATGAAAGTTGTATATGTGGACACACTCCATTGACAAAAGGAATAGTAACAACCAGTCGACAATTTATTCAGACATGTCCAGGAGGCCTAGCAGAGAATCGCTACAATGTAGAGCTATAAGAAAATATGCTCCAGAATTGTTTTTCCATGGAAAGTGTAATTATTTACTGAAGCAAAAATAATAGTAGTGGTGGTAGGTCCTCTTAAAGGGAACCTGTCACCTTCCTAAAGCACCATAAAGTAACTTATGGTGCTGCTAGGTGAGGTGACAGGAAGCCAGGTCCTGTAAGGTTTTTATATTTAACCATTTCCTGGTTCCCGTCACTAAAGTCTAAGTGGCGGCTGAAAATTTGACTCTTTTCAGAGTCGTGTGGGTGCCCATAGATTTTATAACAGAGCAAGCGCACAGAACTCTAAAAAGCCGGAGTGTAGCCTTCAGCGGCGGGCACCACGGGAACCAGGAAACAAGACCAGTAGAGTATAATAAATACAGCACCGCCCTAACATCACCATAAGTTAGTTTATAGTGCTGAAGGTGGCAGGTTCCCTTTAAAAGTGTAACTTTCTTGTGTAGGGAAATAGTAGTTGTCACAAAGACATGCTGTCGTGGACTACCTCAAGAAGTATAGCTGTATAACTCCATATCAGCACAGTTTTATGAGAGACGGCTTCTGTCCAACCAACCTGATGAGCTTCTATGAGGAGGTTAGTTCTAGACTGGACCCGGGAGTCATTGGATCTTGTGTATCTGGACTTCTCTAAAGAGTTTGATACTGTGCCGCATAAAAGGTTGGTATATAAAGTGAGAATGTTTGGTCTGGGCGAGAATGTGTGTAAGTAAGGGTAGGTAACTGGTCAGTGATAGAGAGCAGAGGCTGGTTATTGATGGTACATTTGGGTCATTGTTGCTAGTGGGGTACCACAGGGGGCAGTATTGGACCCTATTCTTTTCAATAAATGTATTAATGACCTAGTAGAGGATTGCACAGTAAAATAGCAATATTTGCAGATGATACAAAACTATATAAAGGAATTAACACAAGAGAGGATAGAATGTGGTTGCAAATGGATCTGGACAAGGGCAACTAAAGTAATAAACAGAATGGGCAAACTACAATACCCAGCAAGGTCATCAAAATTTGAAGTATTCACTTTAGATAAAAGATGGCTATGGGGTGACTTAAAAATTATGTATAACTATATCAGGGGACAATACAGAGATCTCTCTCATCATCTACTTATACCCAGGACTGTGACTGTAACAAGGGGGCGCCCTCTACGTCTAGAGGAAAGAAGTTTTCTGCACCTACATAGAAGGGGGTTCTTTGCCTGAGGACGTGGCAATGGAAATTCAATAAAGGAGTTTAAGAGGGGCCTGGATGCCTTTTTTGAGTGTTACAACATTATATGTTATAGTCACTAATTACATCAGAAGGGCCGGTGATCCAGCGATTATTTTGATTGCCAAACTTGGAGTTTGGAAGGAATTTTTTTCCCCTTAAATAAGAAAAATTGGCTTTTACCTCATTGATGTTTCTTTGCCTTCCTCTGGATCAACAATGGGAAGGGTGGGGGGTAATGGGGTGAATTAGATGGACACAAGCCATTTTTGGGCCTAGCATACTATGTTACCTAATGGTAGACAGCTAATTACTCCAAAGCAAGACTATATTTTCATCATGCTAGTAATGCGCGCTTAGTGTGCATGCTGGGAAAAGCTTTTCAGGCTTATTCAAAGGCTCCATTCACCCAACGAGAATTAGAAGTATTAATTAGAAGTATTATTTTGCTCTCCACTGGATGCTTAGTATACCACAAAAAATGTAGTAAACTTCACTAACGCATAGAGAGGTATACAGAAAAAAACAAATACTGTGCTGTATATGTGTTATTTTTACAATAGGACCCTATGGGCAAAATATCCAATATGCAAACTTCTACAGTGGGATACGGTGCAATCCTCCTCCAGAGGGGTACGGCCGTAGTGTGATGAGAGTGCCCTTAGTTGTACACATATACACCAGCTAATACTTTCTGCTTTACACTTGGACAATTGATATAAATGCTGTGATATTACGTTTCTGTTTATAATAAATCAGAATTCATCATGTAACCTCTTTTCAGGAAAATCCGTTGGAGACATTGGGCCCAAGATGGCTTTTAAGAACCTTGACAACGGATACCTCCTGATGAGCAATATTCAAATCCCAAAGGAAAACGTGCTAAGCAGATACTCTCAGGTACCCCTGTACATGTGATATATATGAGACAGCATATTTAGAAGACCCCTTTTATAATACAGGGGGTTTAGATACAGTGGCTCAGCTCTAGCATGCCAGATCTATACAGTGATAGTGATTGCAGTGCAGTTACCTCCATTGATCACAAGTGATGTCTTCTTCAATTGGTCTCCTCTGTAGTTCCTTTTCTTCTCTATCTGGGCCTAGACCACCATTAGCATTCATTCAGCCACAACTAGTTTCTGCACACTATTAATCCTTCCAGGGGCCTCACTAAGTAATAGTGCCCCACAGATTAATAGCACCCATTCTGTGGACTCACAAATTAATAATGTGCCCTCTGAGCCCCTCAAATTTATAAAATGCTTTCTGTGTCCCCCTCCCTACTGGCCACAGCAGCAGAACAACTTTATCACTACTGCCAGACATCATTCAACTCCAGAAGTCCGTAGCCCCACACTGCCTACATGTCTTGCTCTAAGTATGGACGGGGAAAAGACTCAGGCTAAACACTGCACGGAGGCATGCATTGTCCAGCAGCAGTGTGACTTAAGGGGGCCGGTATGTCATCGGGTGGCACAGGGGGCCAGGCCATTTATCCCCATACCCCAATCATAAGGGGTCTTACAGTAACTGCGTGGTATGCTGGCATTATTGGTATGCCATTAGTCATGTGGTTCTTTGTATCAGAAATATGGATGAATAATCAACAACAGTTTTATCTGCAACAGGTACAAAGCAAAATGTGAAGTAAATAACAAGTATGTAATTCCATAATCTCAGAGCACACACTTAAAAACAGGAAATTTTTTTAGCAATGGGTTAAAAATGGGTCCTACTACATTTATGGGGTGCGGCGTCTGAACCTGAGGCATGCCGTTGCGGAGGAGAACACGGGTATGTTCTCAAGATGGTTATCACAGGTGGCTCTATGCTCTCCCCCTGGCAATGGTGACAAGGGCCTAGCTCGGTCGCATGCAGGTGCAAAAAACAGAACAGGCAAAAAATGTATAAATGATGGTAATCAATTTTAACAGTGTTGTCACGTGATGCCAGTACCTCTTTTCCCATAGAAAGTTACTCGTCAGCAAATAACAGAGTCCACAAAGTTAATCTTCAAAACCAGAGGTAAATGTTTCCTTTACACACGGAATCCAACCTTGATTTTCCAAGAGTACAGCAAGATGACAGTTCAGACACAACACTTTTAGCAGGCTTCCTTTGTACTTATCTTCTTGGTTCCTAGGTGTTTTTAATCCAAGTTACCTGATTAGACGATCCTCAGGGATACTTTACCGATGCAGTGAGGTCCTCAACACTGCTGTTTCTTTCTCTTGATGTTCAGCTACACTTCTCAGCTGACACTTCTACATGCTATTGCTTAAAGATTTAGTCCCATTTTTGTATGTCTCAAGGAGTTTGAGAGAAGCCCACGGTTCTGTGGAGGCAGAAGCATACGTCAGCTTCAGCTTCACACTGACACGTCCTTGTCAGAACCGGCAACTCTCGGGGCCGCCGTGCCCGCACCACCGGTCCGGCCACCCGGGGTACAGGAGCACGGCGCAGAGGTACCCCGGTTCTTGTGATCTCCCCGGGCCGCTGTAAGACTGGTCGCCGCCGGGTTGCTAGGGAGGCAGCTGGTGCTTCTAGTCGCCTGACTACCAGGCTGGCTTCCCTGGTAACTGTCTGTGCAGTGAGACTGGGGGCGTGCCCCCAGCACCGCCCTGATTAGCCCTGCTGCTGTCAGGCTCCCCGCCCCAATCAGCTTCTGGGGCGGGAGCGCTGACAGCATTTAAATAGGTGTGTTTTCCTCTCAGGCCTTGCCAGTGTTAGTTTGGTCTTCCAGCTGCACCCGCGTATTCTTTTGACTCCTGTTTGTGACCCCGGCTTTCTTGACCTCTGCTTTTGGACCTTGACTACGTTTTTGCCTGACCCCCCTGTACTGCGTACCCTCCTGTTGCCGACCCGGATTGTCTGACCGTTCTACCGTTGTTTGTCTTCAGTGTCTGTTTGTCTTCCCGTGTCCCGCTTCCCTAGTGAGGGTAGGGACCGCCGCCCAGTTGTCGCCCTGGGGGTTAGCCCAGGGGGGCAAGTAGGCAGGGACAGGGGTTGCGGGATATATCAGGGACCCCCATATCCCGGACACTGTCCTGACAGTAACACTGGCCGAAGGTAGGTCAGACTCGTGCATCCGCCCGGCTACTTTGAATCCCTCGATGGAGGCCGTGGCTGCGTTAGCGAACCAGGTCCAGGTCCTTACTAACCTGGTCCAGGACCTAACCGCCCGCATGCAGCTACAGGAACAAGTGGCGGCTGCAGGTCCCATGCAGCCCCCTTCCGCTCCCGGGACTATGTCAGAACCCCGAGCCACGCTGCCGGACTGCTTCTCTGGAGAGAGAGGTCAGTTCTTTGCATTTAGAGAGAGCTGCAAGCTCTACTTTGATCTCCGACCCCACTCCTCTGGTACTGAATATCAGAAAGTGGGAATTGTAATTACCCGCCTGAGGGGGGACCCCCAAAATTGGGCTTTCTCGCTACCAGCAGGCTCTCCAGCCCGACTATCCCTTGACGCTTTTTTTTCCGCCCTGGGTCAAATTTATGACGAACCCGACCGGGCGGGCTACGCAGTCTCCAAACTTCTGGCCCTGCGCCAGGGTTGTAAAATGGCGGAGGACTACTGTTCCCAATTCCGTCAACATTGTACGGAATCCGGGTGGAACGATGCCGCCCTAAAAGACTTATTTTTGACCGGTCTGTCTGAGGGTCTCAAGGACCTACTTGTGGCCCACCCAGAGCCTAGAACCCTGGAGCAAGCCATGACGCTTGCTATTCGGGCCGACCGACGTTTGAGGGGCCGACACGCCGCTCGGGCCACTCCACTCCCCACGCCCACTTCTTCTACTGACCTGACTCTCTCACTTCCCACCACCGAGCCCATGGAACTGGGAGCCATGAACCCCAAGCAGCGACGGGAATATCGCCTGAAGAAGAATCTTTGCTTCTACTGTGGGGAGCCGGGTCACCGCATTGCCACCTGCACTAAGAAGCCACGGCAGGAAAACTCCCGCTCCTAGGCAGTTGTCGGGAGGACTGTCTAGGAGCTAAGGTACTCCCTGTGTTATCCAAAATGTTATTGCCTTGCACCCTAGAATTTCATGCTTTCCACCGTACTGGGCAAGCCTTTGTTGATTCTGGGGCTGCGGCGAATTTCGTTAACTTTAATTTCGTTGCTCAACTGTCCGGGGTTTTTTTACGTTTAGAGACCCCGATTCTGGTTTCAGGAGTGGACTCCACCCCATTGCAAGCAGGGGTGGTTCATCTGGTTACCCCTGAAGTAAGGTTTACGATAGGAGCCTTACACGTGGAAACCTGCACCTTTCTAGTGATGAGAGATTTGTCTGTGGACGTCGTCCTAGGCCTCCCCTGGCTCCGGGAGCACAACCCGGTAGTAAATTGGGACACGTTGGAACTGGTAAAGTGGGGTCCCCGCTGCGCCAACCACCTTTGTGCGGTGAAGGTGGGAATCTCCACCTGCGAGGGGACCCCCCTACCAGATTACCTCTCCGAGTTTTCTGACGTGTTCTCCAAACAATTATCTGAAGCTCTGCCCCCTCATAGGGAATGGGACTGTAAAATAGACTTGATTCCTGGGGCCAAACTTCCTAAGGGCCGCATTTATAACGTTACGGTTCCTGAGAGAGAATCCATGAGGGACTATATCCAGGACAGCCTGGCCAAGGGGCACATCCGGCCCTCAGAATCCCCGGTGGGTGCCGGGTTTTTCTTCGTTGAGAAGAAGGATGGGGGCCTCCGGCCCTGTATTGACTATAGAGAGCTAAACAAAATCACAGTACGAAACCAGTATGCCCTTCCACTCATTCCTGACCTCCTCAACCAGGTCGCTGGTGCCCGATGGTTTTCTAAACTTGATCTCAGGGGAGCATACAACCTCATCCGCATTCGGGAGGGGGATGAGTGGAAAACCGCCTTCAATACGCCCCTCGGGCATTTTGAATACCTAGTTATGCCTTTTGGATTGTGTAACGCCCCCGCCATTTTTCAGGGGTACATGAACTCAGTGTTTCAGGATATCATGGGGGTGTTCGTGGTTGTATATCTAGACGACATTTTGATTTTTTCCTCCGACTTGCCAAGTCACCATACTCACGTTCAGACTGTACTAGCTCGACTCAGACATAACAAGCTGTTTGCTAAACTCGAGAAATGTGTGTTCGGGGTACAAAAGATATCATTTTTGGGGTATATCATCACGCCATGCGACTTCCAGATGGATCCTGAAAAGGTGAAAGCCATCACGGAGTGGGCCCAGCCAGGGTCGTTGAAAGCCCTTCAACGCTTCCTCGGCTTCGCCAACTACTATCGCAAATTCATCAAAGACTTCTCCGTGGTGGCTAAACCTCTAACGGACCTCACCAGAAAGGGGGCAGATGTGAGGACCTGGTCTTCTGAGGCTCTGAGGGCCTTCGATACCCTAAAGGCGGCGTTCTCTTCTGCACCTGTCCTAGTACAACCAGATCTGTCCAGCCCTTTTTTGGTGGAAGTAGATGCCTCTGAGTTTGGTGTGGGAGCGGTACTGTCCCAAGGTCCCTCCACTCTCACCAACCTTAGACCGTGTGCCTATTTTTCTAGGAAGTTTTCTTCCACCGAACGGAACTATGATATAGGCAACCGGGAATTGCTGGCGATTAAGTGGGCTTTCGAAGAGTGGAGGCATTTTTTGGAAGGAGCCCATCACCAGATCACGGTACTCACAGACCATAAAAACCTCACCTATCTAGATTCCGCTAAGAGGTTAAATGCTCGGCAAGCCCGCTGGGCCTTGTTCTTCTCTCGGTTCAATTTTGTGGTTACCTATAGACCCGGTTCTAAGAATGTCAAGGCTGATGCCCTGTCTAGGAGCTTTGGTTCTCCGGAACCTGCCGAGCCGGAGCCTGAGAGCATTCTCTCCCCTGGGGTGGTCCTCGCTGCTGTCTCCTCCGACCTTTCACCTCTCATTCACGCCGCTCAACAATCTGCTCCTGAAGCCCTTCCGGAAGGCAAATTATTTGTCCCATCGTCACTGAGATTGAAAGTGTTAGAGGAGACACACGCTTCTGTCCTAGCTGGACACCCCGGCATCAGGGGTACGCTGGAGTTAGTATCCAGACTCTATTGGTGGCCGCACATGGCCAAGGAGGTACGGGTATTTGTGTCCGCGTGCCCGGTTTGCGCAAGGGGGAAGAATCTCAGGAGACGTCCTGAGGGTCCTCTTCTTCCCTTGCCCATTCCGTCCAGGCCATGGTCCCATTTGTCCATGGATTTTATCACTGATCTGCCATCCTCGCTGGGGAATACGGTCATCTGGGTAATAGTAGACCGTTTCTCTAAAATGTCACATTTTGTTCCGCTTTGCAAGTTGCCTAACGCCAAACTTCTGTCTGAAATGTTCATCAAGGAGATTGTTCGGTTACATGGGATCCCCGAGGACATTGTGTCAGATAGAGGGGTTCAGTTCGTCGCTCGCTTCTGGCGAGCCTTCTGTAAAAATCTAAACGTAAATTTGTCCTTCTCCTCCGCTTTCCATCCCGAGAGTAACGGACAAACGGAACGAATGAACCAAGAACTTATCCAGTATCTGCGACTGTTTGTCTCTGATAACCAGTATCAGTGGGCCAACTACTTACCTCTCGCCGAATTTGCTATCAACAACCATGTTAACTCGTCGACCCAATTGTCACCTTTTTTTTGTAACTATGGGTTTCATCCCCGGTTCTCGCTTTCCACTCCTGTGGTCTCGAACAATCCGGCCGCCGACATATCCTCTGAGGAACTGTGCACAGTTTGGGCCCAGGTTCGTAAGAACCTTCAGGGTTCCCAAGAGAAACTGCGTAAATACGCAAATAAAAGATGTACCATCTCTGCACCTTTTGTAGTCGGGGAGCAAGTTTTGTTGTCCTCCAAGAATCTGAGACTCAAGGTTCCCTCCCTGAAACTTGCTCCTCGGTTCATTGGCCCATTTACTGTTTCTCAGGTCATCAACCCGGTGTCATATAAGTTGGCACTTCCTGACCCCTGGAAGGTCCACAAGGTGTTTCACAAAAGCTTACTTAAGAAGTATGTGACTCCAGTTCTACCCACCCAGAACCCGCCTCCTCCTTCTCTGGTACAGGGGGAACTGGAGTATGAAGTAGAAAGGCTGGTGGATGCCCGACGGGTTAGAGGTGTGCTGCAGTACCTGGTCCACTGGAGAGGATTTGGCCCTGAGGATAGGACGTGGGTCCCTGCCAGGGACGTTCATGCGCCACGCCTAGTCCAGGCATTCCACAGGGCTTTCCCGCTTAAGCCCGCACCTGGCCATGGGGGTCCGGTGTCCCCCCGTAGAAGGGGGGGTACTGTCAGAACCGGCAACTCTCGGGGCCGCCGTGCCCGCACCACCGGTCCGGCCACCCGGGGTACAGGAGCACGGCGCAGAGGTACCCCGGTTCTTGTGATCTCCCCGGGCCGCTGTAAGACTGGTCGCCGCCGGGTTGCTAGGGAGGCAGCTGGTGCTTCTAGTCGCCTGACTACCAGGCTGGCTTCCCTGGTAACTGTCTGTGCAGTGAGACTGGGGGCGTGCCCCCAGCACCGCCCTGATTAGCCCTGCTGCTGTCAGGCTCCCCGCCCCAATCAGCTTCTGGGGCGGGAGCGCTGACAGCATTTAAATAGGTGTGTTTTCCTCTCAGGCCTTGCCAGTGTTAGTTTGGTCTTCCAGCTGCACCCGCGTATTCTTTTGACTCCTGTTTGTGACCCCGGCTTTCTTGACCTCTGCTTTTGGACCTTGACTACGTTTTTGCCTGACCCCCCTGTACTGCGTACCCTCCTGTTGCCGACCCGGATTGTCTGACCGTTCTACCGTTGTTTGTCTTCAGTGTCTGTTTGTCTTCCCGTGTCCCGCTTCCCTAGTGAGGGTAGGGACCGCCGCCCAGTTGTCGCCCTGGGGGTTAGCCCAGGGGGGCAAGTAGGCAGGGACAGGGGTTGCGGGATATATCAGGGACCCCCATATCCCGGACACTGTCCTGACAGTCCTCCTCCACCGACTACATCTCGACTTTGTTCTGTCCTTTTCTCTTACTCTGCCTCCTCCTAACTCCTCCCTCTTTGCAAGACTAACTGCAACTCACAGATTAAGGAAGGGGGGAAAGGGTCAACAAAACATAAGACAGCTTATTAGCACACGCATAAGACGCATATACACAAAACAGTTTACGCAAGACAGACATACATCTACACTAAAAACACCCCAACTCTGGGCCCCCACAGCTCCCCCCTACTTAAAAGAAGCCAACCCAGATGTCCTCTGAAAATAGAGCGAATGCAGGTCCGGAGCAGGGATTCACAAGTGTACTACCCCATTACCTTAGACTTCTAGCTACCTAGTAAAATGAGTGTCTACTAACTCCTATGAAGACTAAGCTGAAGACTAGAAACAACTCTAACCTAGACATGATGTCAGCATGGCAGAACAACAATGAACTTCCCCCTCCAGCTAACCCGGTAACTCTTCCTGGTTTGATTTCCCAGGATCCCAATTCCAGTGTCAGACGTTATCTATGACAGCACGTATTGAAATGAGGACTGGCCAGTCTTTTTTTTTCTTTTTTTGTGCTGAACCGAGATACCGGGATACTTCAGTATTCGCTATGGGGCCCATACATTGTTCTTCTCCCCAAAGCCCAAAACATTATTCCACACTGGCTCTAACACTAAGACAGAAAAGGGTGCAAAATTTTATCTTTACATGAAATTAAATTTCTAGAGTCCCAGCAAAGAACAAGTGAAATATATATTTCTATACTAGGATTATTTATTTCTTATTAGTTTAAGAAGAAAAAAAAATCCCTTTTCTACCTAAACGTTTTGTAGCAGTGCCAACCAAAAAGAAACAAAATGTCCACAAGTTCTCTTTCCTTTTTAGTACTCTACTCCTTGAGGTCTCCATGGCAGTGTAGGCTCCTCCACTTTCGAGTCAGTAGAAAGTCCAGTGAGAGTCTGGTTACTTCCCCATGACCCTATTTCTAGAACACACAGACGGCCCAGGACTCCACCAACCTCCACCGACTGCATCTCGACTCTCTTCTCTCCCTCTCCCCCCCCCTGCTTTCCTCTAACTCCTCCCTCCTTGCAAGACTAACTACAACTCACAGATTAAGGGGGGGAATGGGGCGACAAGACATAAGACAGTTTATTAGCACGTGCATAAGACACATGTACACAAAACAGTTTATGCAAGA
The DNA here is from genome assembly GCF_035609145.1 of Eleutherodactylus coqui. NCBI lineage: Eukaryota > Metazoa > Chordata > Amphibia > Anura > Eleutherodactylidae > Eleutherodactylus > Eleutherodactylus coqui. The sequence continues at coordinate 198,370,636 of NC_089839.1, forward strand.
CAGACATACACCTACCCCAATTCTGGGCCACTACATGGGGCATAAAGGGATCACTATTACCTTATGGGTCAAAAAAGGGAGCACTATTACATTATGGGGGCACAAAGGAACACTTTTACTTTGTAGGGGAACTATTACATTATAAGGACACAAGGAGGCATTATTGCTTTATGGTTGCACTGTTACATTATGGGGGGCACAAAGGTGGCGATATTACCTACTAGTATACAATGGTGTCACCAATACCTTATGGGGGTACTATTAGCTTTGTTGGGGCGAAAGGGAGGTACTATTGCTATGTAGATGTCATTGAGAGGAGCAGGAGGAGCAGCAGGATGGTTAGAGGGTGTAGAAATGAATTACAGCTAGAAAAAAATTGCCATGGCAGTCTTGGGCCCAAATAGAGAAGAAAGGCAAAAGTGAACACCACTAGTCAGAGGAATATGAGTCACTGGAGGTAACTGCACAGTACTCACTATGACTGTATAGAACTGGTATCTATTATTTTGTGACCACATTATTTAGATGTGTGCTAGTGTTGATACACTGTATCTAAGCCCACCATGTTATAAAGACTTATGTAAATGCTCCCCGCTGTCTCCAAGCTGAAAATCTGCCACAGGGCCAATGAGCCTTTAACTACACCAGCCAGGATAATGTCTGTGTACCTCTTTTGACATTTCTTGACTGCATTGACGTCCACTCCAGTCCCTTTGTGTTGATGAGCCTCAGTCTATGTAGCACCATTATGGATTTTCTGTGGGTGCCTCCCACTACTCATTGCCTAGCCCACGAAGCTGCTCATTCAGCCTCCTCCAGAATCATGTGTTCACTCAGGTAATGGGCGCGTTACCTGATCTTTTTTCCTCAGCATTCTTGAGTCCCGATGACGCGCTCGACCACGTTAGGTCCTCTTGACTCAGAAGGACCAGGGTTACCAAACGCATCATTGCTGAGCTACCAGTAGCTCAGCTTTCTGATTGACAAAGGAAGAACTATATGTTTATAGGCTGACTTGGTTCTACTATAGGAGGGCATATTTTAGCACAGAGTTGAACACATCTGCCAGCGTTAACAAGATTGTAAGTGACGTTAAGACTGATAAGGGGAATTTCCGGCGCAGACGATGTGACACCAGCCCACGTGGTGTATGTGCTGTTCCAGATCTTGCATTATTGATGAATGTGGCACACTGTACAACAGGGGGAGTATATGATAATCTAATGTGTGATATTTTCATAAATACAGTATATTTGATGTTGATTTCCTCCTTGGTACAAGGTTCTTCCTGATGGCTTCTATGCTAAAAGGAGATCTGACAAGATAACCTATTTCTCCATGATTGCTGTGAGATTCAGCATGCTCCGTGATGAGGTACTGGAGGCACTGATGAAGGCCTGCACCATCTCTGTCCCATACTCGGCTGTGAGACGACAATCAGAGTTAAAACCGGGGTATGTTTGCCAATGTTGGCTTACCATATAGACCTCAAAGAACCTTTGTGCTTCAGAATAAGTTTTAGTTGATCTTTTGTGTCATTATGAAATGGCCGAATAGAACTTTAAAAACAAATTTGACACCTACTTTTGTAAGATTAGAAGATACGAGTGACAACTAATATGGCTTCCATAATACCTACAACAATGTTTGTCACCCACCTTCCTCAAAGACCTAAAATGTACCTACTTATGAAAGAGAAGTACAGCATACATTGATCAGCTATAACACTAAAACCACTGACAGTGAATAACATTGATGATCACCTGACAATGGCCACTGTGAACAGCTGAGAAATGCATTTGGAAAGCATTCAGACTCTTTCACCATTATTACATTTTGTTATGTTGTTGCCTTGCGCAAAGTAAAAGACACCCCCTGTCTATATAAGGTCTCACAGCTCATGATGCATATCAGAGCCAATACGAGGCTCTGATATGCATCGTATAAGCCATGAGTAGAAAATAACTGCTTGTAGAACTCAGAGACAGGATTGTGTGGACACAGGTCTGGAGAAGGCCACTAAAAAAAAATCTGCACTGAACGTTCCCAATAGCACAGCGGCTGCCATAATTCTTAAATGGAAAACGTTTGGAACAACCAGGACTCTTCTTAGAGCTGCCAATTCACCAAACTAAGTAATCGGGGGAGAAGGGTCCTGGTAAGAGGTGATCAAGAATCCTATGCTCACTTTGGCTGAGCTCCAAAGATCCGATGTGCAAATGGGGAAAACTTCCAGAAGGTCAACCATCACTGCAGCACTCCACCAATCTGGGCTTTATGGCAGAGTAGACAGAAAGAAATCTCTCCTCATTAAAAGACAAATGAAAGCCACCTGGAGTTTACCAAAAAGCATCTGAAGGACTCTTGGACTGTGAGAAACAAGATTCCCTGGTCTGATGAAACCAAGATGGAATTTTTTTCCTCAATTCTAAGGGTTCCCACCCACCGGTGTTTTTTTCTCCACTGTGCTACGAGAGTAAGTGAAAACTCTCACAGAGCAGTGCGAGAGACAGTCTTTTTAATGGGGCCAGTGGCAGCAGCGCTAGCCCCATTGAAAAGATATGGAGAATGTCGCGGACTTCTGCCACAGCTGTGACAGCTGTGACAGCTGCAGCAGAAGTCCGCGGCATGCTATCCCAATGCTTTCAATGGGATCGGCACTGCTGCCGATCCCATTGAAAGCAGTGGTTTCTGACAAGCCCTGCAGAATGATTATCGGAGAAGGGCTTGAAATATAAGCCCTTCCCCGATAATCATAAAAAAGTGGTTAAAAAAATAATAAGAAAGTTACTCACCTCTCCTGCTGTCAGCCGCGTCCTCCGGATGGCTCCCCGGCACTGCTACTGAACTCTTTCAGCAGACGGGGATTTAAAAATCCCCGCCTCCTGAAAGGGCTGTGCAGATTGGCTGAGGGCTTCAGCCAATAGCAGCTACTGCTTAGATATTGGCGGAGCGCTCAGCCAATGGCAGATAGCTCTTAGCTATTCATTCATGAATAGAATGTCCCAGAATGTCACAGAATGTCCAAAATGGCAGGCCCAGTGGGGTGTTCCCAGTATGTAATGCCTAGTACCTATCAAAAATGGTCTAAAGAAGGACAGCTAATGAATCTCCAACAGGATCATGAATGGCAAAGGCCTCCTGATGCAGGTTGCGAGTGAAGGCTTGCCTATATAGTCTGATCTACAGAGCAGCTACTGTAGGTAAAATTGCTGAAAAATATTGGGTCTGATAGAAAGGTGTCAGAGAACACAGGACATTGCAGCTTGCTGTTTATTGGCTGTGCAGCCATAGGTTTATTTATTTATAAATCTAGAGGAAGGAGGGCTGTACCCGGGAGCTTTGGGATACTAGTTTCTAAAAATGTATTTATCGTGGAGAATAAAAGATGAAGATGAAATTAGCGGGCATGACCGGAATATATGCAAAAGGGATCCCTCTTGTCCACAGCCTCTCCAACATAGGGCGTCTGGAATGAAGCGTCTATTTCTTACTCGTAAGGGTGTAAAATACCATCTTGTTAAAACTATTAAGTGAGTTTCTAATATTTTAGCACAATTAGTAGCTTGTTTTGCTTGTCTGAAAGAGAACAAGCATCTTTCTATTGGAACAGTTATTCTCAGATCCTTTTCCCTATTTAGGAGGTGACATTTTTTACCCGGTCTCAAGTCTCCTACTATGTTGTCATAGAAAAACTTGGTTTTTGAATTATTTAATTATTATTATTATTAAATTTAAATACCGGATTTTGTTTTTCCATATTGTTTATCTCTATATATTTTATGTATCATTTATTCGTTCTTTTTATCATATTCAATTCATTCCAGTCTATTTCATCACATGACCAGCTCTAGCTGCAATGAATTTCATGGGTCTTTCAAAGAATATTTAATTTCATGTAAAAATTGGACGAATTTAAAAAATATATATGAAATCTGTCTTTGTATTAATTCCTGCTGGGAATCTGGTGCTCAGTGTTAGAATCCAATAGGCTTCTCTATTAGGGACCATCTCTTTACTTATTCTGCACTTTCTGGGACTATTAACCTTTTCAATGCCAAAAAAAATGCCAAACTCTCCATGTTACCTGAGTGTACCTCCAAGAAATGTCCGGCCGCTCCTGAGCCACTCGGGTTGGAATTTTTCATCTGTCTCCCATGTTTTGCAATGCGTGTCCTGATCTTTCTCGTAATGCATCCCACATAGTATATCCCACACGTAGTACATGTAATGACAAATACTATATTTTCACAACTACAGTTTATGAAGCTATTAATTTTAGACTCTTTATCCCTTCACTATTGGGAAATCTCTCCTTTCTCAAACCCAAATGCCACACACTGCAACAAGAGTTCCCACATCTAAACAAACCCTTAAATGTCAACCAGTGAGATGTTTTCTATATTTGATACATATAACCTGGGTGATAGAATGTTACCTACATTTTGATTTCTCTTCGCCACAAACATTGATTATCATTTATAATCTCATCTTGTTTTAAGATTAGCAAGAACCTATATAAAAAAAGCTTTTTTGATGTTATAAAATCACGGTTGTATGTAGGCTGTTGGGAACACTGAGCCCTTTCTCTTTTTCCAAGACAGAATTCCTTTCTTATTCTCCAGTAGTTTTTCCCTTTCCATCATATCTACTTTTTTACCAGTTCTGTTAAAGATAGATTATTTGTATCCTCGGTCTTGCAACCTACGGTATATTTCTTTTTTTTTTTCTGCGTCATAACTTACTGGGTCACTACAAAGTCTTTTTGCCCTTATAAATTCCCTTGTGGATATCACTTTAAGGGCGACTTCAGGGGTGGGGGCGGAGCTAAGTTCCAGGTCTCAGCTCTGCCTGCGTCCTGTCCCCTCCCATTGCAAATAGCGTCAAGAGGCAGAGAAGGGGCGTGAGCTCAGTGCACTGCTCCCGGCTCTTCTAGCCTCCTTCCCCTGCAGAGAGGGACACCGTATATCGGCCGGGCATGAAAACCTGGCCGATATACCGTAGTCTGAATAAGCCCTTACTGTGTTATTAGGATGTCCACTAGTGGCATGTAGAATCGTGTTACCAAACGTTGGTTTTCTATATAATTCCATTTCAATTCTCCCTGTTTCATTATTACCTTTCAACATCAGATCTAAGAATGGAACCATCATTTTATAATTCCATGTAATTTAAGGTATGCACTGTGTACAGTGTTTCCATATTTTTGTCCAACCCCTTGGATATTGCAAATGTGAATCTTCATATCCAAGCTACAGGGGGTACAGAGTTTGCACTTGGACTTGGAAACATGAGGGGAACCAAATGATCCCTTTATCCCACATGAGACCACTGTCATAAATGACATAGCTGGGAGCCTTGTCACAGATTTTGCTTTGGGGCTTAAGAAGCTTCACAGTAGGCATGTAGGGTGACCAGATTTTCTCAGGGTCAAAGGGATGTGATCAGGGGCGTGGCTTATCACAACGTATGATTTTTTTCTTTTTTTTTTTACCTCCTTTGTTGTAAAAAGTACAAAGCCATTTAAAAAAAGATGGGGAGCAAATTCTGCAGCATTTCTTCATGCAAAAGGCAGTCAAAATCTAGAAATTAGCCTCGTACTTGCAGCTGATTTTTCACTATGCGGCACTCCCCCTTATCTGCTCCCAAGGCTTCCAGTGTTAGCACTCCCTGGAAGTTAGGGGAGTAGCGGAAGAGGATCCCAGATGCACACACTGCCATCAGTGTTTGTATCTGGCAGCGGTGCCAGTCAGTGATTACCAGCTGTGTAGCTGCAGCACCCTGGCTGCTAATCACTTTAATGGGGATCCCACGTCTTGAAATGGTGACCCCATGTCCCGACCCTGGGAAAGCTGGACAAAAGGTCACAAAGCGGGACTGTCTGACCTAAATGAAGATGTATGGTCTCCTTATATAAGGGCTTAAACAGATGAGTGTGATACGTGGAGAATGGAACCCATTGATTTCAATGGGCTTTTTACCCCCTTTCTTTTCTTTTTTTGCTCCTGTTTTTCTGTGGGTGCAAAATAATAGGACCTGCCTTATCTTGTGCATGTTTGCGAACCAAAAAGCCCCACAGAGGTCTATGGGAGGTGTGGAAGCACGCATATCTGCCCGCACGGAAATGCACTTAGTGCAGCGCATACCTGCAATCACAGCCACCATGTTAGGCAATGTATCCTTTTATATCAGGTGCGGTGATTCCTCCGGCTTGTGCGAACGAGTGGTGCCTGCGCAAATACGCTCCATTTCTGAACAGGCGCAAGTGTGAAATACACTCATTCACTGTGCAGAAGTGAGCGTATTACGCTACACGCTCTTCTTTCGAGGCCCAAAACCTGGCGATATCTTGTACACAACCTCTCCTTCTCCCAGACTTCAGATTGGACTCACAAACTTGTCTAATATAGTAGTCTTTATTGGCTCAATCTAAATAAAGTCTTATAATGCCGTATGCACATTACTGTGCCAATTTACAGCCCCCAACAGTAATTCTCACCACCACTGCTTGTTTATAAGACCCTCCTAACATTTCTATATGACCCCTTTCTAACATTTCATACCTCACTATAAACCCCCATTGTGGATGAATCCCTCTGTGACCTCCATAGAAGCATCTCCACTCGCAACACCCAGATCTGCGCTGGCGAGGGCGCTGCCCATTGTAACCTATGGAAATACACATCATGTATCTGGATGATGAACACTTATTGAATAGAGCAGAAAATGACCACCCTCACAGGCATTATTATCCCTCTCAGTAGTACAATTTATGGGTTATTTCTCCACCCTGTTCATTTAAATTTCCACACAACTACAAGTTTTCTAAAACTCCAGAAGTTCTGATGAACTATGGGCACCGCTGCCAACCCTGAAATGAAGTGCCATCCCTACCCCATCTATTAATAATGTGGCACTAGAAGAACCAGCTATGAATTTCCCTGTTTCATTGGGCACTGGACCATCACTCATGGTGCCCACATCACTGTGTATATGGCAGAGCAGGGTACTGGCAAGCAAAGTACTGGCAGCTTCCCTGACCTTTGACCTTCACTCGGCCAACTGCCATTTCCTTTCAACTGACGACGGCAGTGGTTGGATTGAAGAGTACAAGACTGTGAATAATGGCGTCCAATGGACACGGAGGAGTTGGAGAAAAGAGAAAGAGAGAAGATGACAGCGTGAGTGGACTCACGGAAATAAAGAAGAGGAGGAGCGGAGAGGATGAGCCTAAGGATGAGGGGCCAAGACCGGGCACCAGCCAGGACCTCGTACCACCACACCACAGCTTTGATATCAGTCGCTTCACCGCCCTACAGATCTTGGGCAGAGGAAGCTTCAGCAAGGTAAGTTCCAGAACTTTGTATTTTCGGGTTGGGGCGCAGCGAGGGCTCCTTCACACGGGGGGATTTTACATTAGTATTTTTAAGCCAAAATGTAAATCTTCCCATTCTACTTCCTTTGGACTTTCCATTTTTGCCTCACAAAATACTGATGAAAGACTCTGATGTGTGAACGACGGTCACCCATAATCGCTGCTTTAACCCCTTAAGGATACGGCCAATTTTGGGCATAAGAACGCAATGATTTGGGGGGACTTTTATCTCCACTTTTCAAAAGCCATAACTTTTTATTGTTCTGTCGACATGGCCGCTTGAGGGGTTGTTTTTTGCAAAGCGAACTGTAGTTTTCATTGGTGCCATTTTTGGGTAAATATACTATATTGTACAACTTTAGAAATGTTTTTTGATAGCAGGGAGAGAAAACCCATCAATTCTGTCATTGCTCGTTTTATGTGTTTTTTACAGCGCTAATCATGCAGCATAAATAACATGATACATTTTCTCTGCAGGTCGGTACGATTACAATTATACCAAAATTCTTATGATTGTTTTGGGTTTTTCTACTTTTCCACAGTAAAAACTCTTTTTTGGAAATTTTTTTCCCACATCGCTGCATTGAAAGTCCTATAACTTTTTTATTTTTTTATGGACGGAGCTCTGTGAGGGTTTTTTGTGTGACAAGCTGTAGTCTTTATTGGTACCATTTTGGGGTACATACGGCTTTTTTGATCACTTTTATTGTGATTTTTGGGAGGCAAAATGTTGAAAATAAGCATTATGCCTCTGTTTTGTAGTTTTTTTTATTGTTTTTTGCTGTGCAGGATAAATAATGTGTTCAAATTAATTGTACGGGTTGTTACAGATATGATGATACCAAATATGTGGGGTTTTACGTTTTTTTAAATTTATACAAATAAGGTAAAGAACACAAAAAAGAGGTTTTTTTTGTTTTACATGATTTGTTAGTTTTTCACATTATTTTTATATTTTCTTTTTTACACTTTTTATATCCCTGTAGGGGTCTTGTACTATAGCAGCTATGATAATAAAGCCTTGCAGGACGTGTTTGTATTTCCCATGCCGTCGTTTAGCAATGACCCATATATCCGCAGCTCATATGGTGACCCTAGGTTACCGATCTGGCATCTTCTCTTTCGCTGCCAATGTCCCCGGTGGCACATCCGCAGTACATGGAACACTGCGCCATCGCTAGGGCAATGACGCGGCCTTCTCTGCTGCGAATGTACCGCCCGGAGCATGCGCAGTTGAGAGGATGCCACACTGTCGCTATGGCGATGACACGGCTCCTGTGGCCATTCCGCAATGATGATTGCGGAATGGCTTGCATGATGGATGACTTTTTTCATTAACTTCAATGGAAGCCGGCCGTGCGTAGCCTGCAGCAAATCGCAGAAAGCTGGGATTTCTTTCCTGCGAAAATCGCAATTAATTTCCTCTCATGGGCAGGAAATCGCGTTTTGCCATAACATGCTATGGGCTGGATTTGCTGTGAAATCCGTAGGTGGAATCCCGCTCTGGATTTCGCAATGTAAGTCGGCCCGCTGCAGGAGGCCTAATGCTCACGGAAAAAACTCTATTGTGTAAATTGACTTATGGTGCGGATTGTAACTCTGCTTCATGTCAACTTATGTTGTTTCAGCATGATTTTCATCTCTTTTCATGTAGATGCTGCTATGTGTGGAACTAGCCTTAGGCTACCTACACATAACCAAGCGCGATATCAGAATGTGAAACGTGGCCCAATATCATGCTCGCTAATGTGCGATTTACCCATTTTTTCTTTAAAAACACACAAATCTTGCACAATTTGAAAGCGGCCTATTGATAAATCCCTCATGCAATAAATGTATATGATTTTCCCCTCTGGTCGCTGTCAGTGATTATTTCCTATTTGTTTTCTTGAGGTGGTCCTGGCATCATTCCCCGAAAGAAACACTTTCATGGCCATCAAGGTTGTCAACAAAACAAGGAGCGAACCACACATCTTAATGAGAGAGCAGCGGATACTACTGAAGGCCCAAGACTGCCCTTTCATCTGTCACCTGTATGCCGCACATCAGTCTGCAGACCGAGTCTACTTTATCACAGAGTATCTGCTTGGAGGAAGCCTAGGAGCGCTGATCAAAATGTGCGGCAGCTTGGACATCAACCATGTGAGGTGAGTAAATGACTAACCAGGGGTTGGGAGGACTGAGGGTGACATGACAAATATAGAAGAGTGGAGGGCATACAGGCTGCCTCTTCTCTTCTGGTGGTGACGGACACTTTGATGGTGACATGATGTCAGCGGACTGATTTCATGTCATTGATACTACACTCTTCTCTCAGATTCTACACAGCGGAGATAGCATGCGGCCTCCAGTTCCTGCATCAACGCAGCATCGTCCATCGGTAAGCAGAACTTTTCCACATTTCTCTTTTTCCTTGCAATGGGTTCCAGACTTTCCCAGAATCCTCAATTAGGACTTTTTTCTGTGGTACATACCTAAGACCTCTGTATCAATGAACAGATTAACATGTCTCTTTTTTTCATTGCAGTGACATAAAGCCAGACAACATCATGCTGGACAGATCTGGACACATCCGCCTGATTGACCTGGGGCTGGCCCAAGACGGTGTCACCTCGTCTAACAAGATCAGTGGAGTGACGGGCACACTTCAATTCATGGCCCCAGAAGTGCTTCTTGAAGAAGACTACGACACAGCAGTCGACTGGTGGAGCCTGGGAATTGTCGTATCCTGGATGGCGGCAGGACAGTCCCCTTTCTATTACGGCTCCATCAGGAAAAAGGTCATCAAAGCCATCACCAGAAAGGAGCCAAAATTCCCACCTTGGCTTGATGCTGATGTGAAGCATCTTCTGGAGAGACTGCTACGTAAGAAGCCTGAGCAGAGGCTGGGTGTCTACAGGAACATCCGAGGTCACCAGTTCTTCGACACCATAGATTGGGAGGTGTTGGAACTTAAAAGAGCACGGCCACCATTCAAACCATTCAGGGAAGTTTTGGAGAATCGGGACCTGCTGTGGCTGGAGGATAAGACACCCCTTCACCCGATAGACGGATTCTCGTACACTTCACCAAGTTGGACCCGGTAAGATCTTCCTCCTCTAGGGATAATGTTCTTCATTTTGACCTCTGTGTTCATCATTATTGTTCCTCTTGTGTCAGACAGCACAGGTGGTCATATAATAACCCTGCTTCGTGTCACCATGCCTGGTCCACAGTCCTTTCCCTCCTCAGCTACATTTTTATTTATTTTCCAATAATTATGTTTCTGCTTCTTCCTAGGATGATGAGAAGAATCCGATTGTGAAGGAAGCCACAACCATCTGCTAAGTTATATCTGTACACCTACACATACCTATCTGTACAACAATACATTCCTATACACAAAGGACACCTACCATTAATACACTGCAACAGAACAGCCGGGCTTCTGCCAAATGATTTGACTTTTTATGCCAGAATCTGGCATAAAATGCCCTGTAATTTTCCCCCTTTGAGTCATTCCCTTCTGAGATTTTGATATATCTGGTTGGCAAGCAATATGGCCTCCATTATGGCTTCCACAATCACAAAACTGCTAATAACTCATAGTAGAGTCACAGTTGCAGAAAATAACTTTTTTTGTATATCAAATATAAATCAGCTCCTGATACAAATCGTCATATTGCAGTAGTTCACTTGTTTGTATCCACAACTGGTAAAACTAACAATTTTCTCTCTTATTTCTTATAGACTAAGCCCGCGTCAACTGTCTCCTGAACCTGCGACTCTGCTGCTGTAGAAGAGCTCCGCTTACCAACAACATCCTCTCTCCACCATCTGTATCCTGCATGCTAACATCAGCTACCTTGACCTCCTCCGGCTGACTTGAACATCATCCTCTCCTGAAGACCTTCTACACCACCAGGAGCGGCCTGTGCTTGATTTGTAGCTGGCGAGTTCAGGAAAAATAGCCCGAGTGACTATTATCCCTGAACTCCTGGTTACTAGTAAGACCTCGGCACAGGCCGGGTAAGTAGCCTACACCACACCAGATTAAACACAAGTATAAATACAAACACATACATAGACACGAGTACGCACACACAGATAGGTGTAGTTGTCGGCTTTGATCTTGGGACTTGCTCTGATCGCCATATTTGGGATCAGGAAGGAATTTTTCCAACTTGAGGACAATTGGCTCATACCTCAAGGTGGTTTTTGCCTTCCTCTGGATCAACTCACAGCCTTAAATAGGGTTAGGTTTTATTTATAAGGAAACAGCCACATAAATAATATAATACAAACATAAAAATGAAACACAAACTTTAGCTGACATCACATACACTAGGGAGGTGAGCTGCTGGCGTTTGATTCTGAGATTTATTCTGGTTGCCATATTTGGGATCAGGAAGGAATTTTCCCCCCTTGAAACAGGATGATTGGCTCTTTCCTAAAGGGGGTTTTCGCCTTCCTCTGGATCAACACAGTCTATAAATAGGTTTAGTTCAATACACTTTATATTTCACACTAACAGATGGTAATAGATTTATGAAAACAATAACACATTTTAAAAAGTCAGATAGATCAGATGTCGGCTTCGATCCTGGGATTTGTTCCGATCGCCATATTTGGGGTCAGGAAGGAATTTTTTCCCTTTATACAAGGATAATTGGCTTTTTCCTTAAAGGGTTTTCGCCTTCCTCTGGATCAACTCAGCCTCCAAATTCCCCATAATAAAATTTATTATCTCCTATAACTAGAAATAAAATGTTCTTTCTCCATAAATCTTTGTGTCTGTGTCTTTATTTCCATTGAATGTCTTACATAATGTTCTTCCAATGGGAGAATGCAAGATGGGTATTGTATTTGCAAGAACCATAGTGATGAGTGGGGGCCCATGTAGTTACGCCCCTGCCTTTAACCTTCCTTCACAGAAATTCCAGAGACAATATTGAGAACTTATTAGTCTGCCTGTCCTTGGGCGTTGCGGTAACCCGCTGCAGAGAGCTTTCACTGCGTTCCCCGTGGCTGGATTATCACCACGGGGAATGCAATTCAAACTTGCCCATGGACAGACAGCCTTACCGTCAGAGACCCAAAGGGTCTCAACTAACTTATCAGATCAAATCTGAGAGCTTAGCTGCAAAGGATCCAATATCGCAAAAGTATAGACGTAGGAGATTGCTCAATCGTCTAGTTCCTCAGATGTAATACACTGGACCCAGACGGTTAAGGATAGAAGATCTATCTGTAATTTCTGAAGCCATAGCAATTTTCGGGCTCACTGCATAGAACTTTTCTACCTAAGGCTAGGGTCATAGACAGGAGCAGCTTTCAGCCAGAGGACCTAACATATAGTGTAGTGGCCTGATTGCTGGAGTGCTTTGGAGGATGAGGTTAATTAATGCCCATTAACTCATTATTATCTTGTTTTGCATGTAAAAGGACCCCCGGAGTTGTTTGCCGAGCCCAGTGTGTGTTTTAAACATATGCCTAGCTGTGTAAACAGCTGCACACATTCCATTGTTCTCCTTGAGGCTGCCAACACATTCCATTGCTCTCCTCAAGGGTAGTGTAAAGATGCTCATCTATTGCAAGATGAGCGAAATACATTCAAACGGAATGTATTTGTACAGTCTTTCAGTGGCTAAACAATGGATTTTAAGTGAACTAAAATCCATTGTTCAAACGAAAAGTGCACGATACCCGCGGTTACATGTAATGGTCATTGCTCATTTTTGGCCGTTGGGACAAATTTTAAGTGATAATCGTTGTGCGTAAAACGGCCTTTAGTTTCCATAGTACAAAGGTTTATAGCCCCTGTATACTACTGTGCACATCCATCAGGTATGGTATATATGGAAACATCCTTCCTACATGCTGTAACCTGGTCATGTGCATGAGCCCTAAGGCAACCAGGGAATTGATGTTGGCAAAAAAAAATTTCTCTGCCTTAGAGTTTTTAGAAAGACCTGTAAAAGGCCTCGGTTACTGGAGTTAGGGCCCTTTTACACAGGACAACTGTCATCCCAGTGATGATCATTCCTGTTCTCTTACATAGGAACGATCATCACTTATAAATATCTAATAAGTTAGTATATACGAGGTATAGGGTTGTATTTTGGCCAGAATATGTAAGCCCACAAACCCATGTCATCTTTCGAGTCCCTACTCTAACAAGACAACTAAAACCCCAAAAAGGGAACCCCGCCTACAAGTGGGGTGATCAATGATCATCCTAATAGGGATGCCCCAACACTGTAACCTAAGGGGTTGGCTAGCCCAAGATGGAAACAGGCAGGAACATTAGACAAGGGAAAAACAACGGTACAGTTCACACTTAATGTCTGAACACATCACTGTTCACACTAACAAACAGACAAGGGAATCCCACCCAGAACCTCATGCATGCAGCTTACACCGAAGCAGAACATGAATGACTCCAAGCACCAGCGCTCTTAGAGGCAATGAGATAAATGACAAATGGATAAATGACCAGAACCCTTCAGCAAGAGGGGCTGTTATCTATTTGCAGCAGACCGACGGGGATTGGTTGGCTGGAGAACTCTACACCAAGCCAGCTCAATCATCCCACACCTGTGGCAGTGTGCTGCTGTAAACCCATAGAACTACAGGTCCCAGGAGCACAACATTTCACACGCATGTTGGTGTCAGTGTATGTAATTCCTGGACTTCAGTATAGTAGTACATTAGAAAGCCTATGAGGTCAGCCAGAGGCTGTGCCTCATCGGCCACCATGGCCAGCATACCCGAAGGGTATATCCAAGCTTCTGGGTGCCATAGCAACTGATTGGGACCCCGCAATCACATTGCAAGGATGTGATAGGTGACAGAAGTAGCCCCTTCCTTTGTCTGCCTCTTAATTTGGAACAACAAGAATATACATATAGCGCTATGTTGTGCTAACACTGGTACTTAAAGCAGAGGCATGGTGGCTCAGTAGTTAGCACTGCTGCTGTTGTAGGTTCAAATCTGACCAAGGGTGATGGCTGTATGGAGTTTTTAAAAGTTGATGTCTTTGATGAGATTTAAACCTAGGACCCCAGCACTGCACACCAACAGTGCTAACCACTGAGCCACCACCACAAGAAAAAAGCCAAAGCGGGAAATGGAAAACAGGTTGTCATCAAGTTCCATCCGCCTCCCATTGAGTACAATGCAATAAAAAAAAGGACCCATCTGTATTCCGTTTCAGAAAATGGAAACAAAAGTGTAGCAGTCTGCGCTTGTGATCCAGTATAAAAACCGGAACGGAGATGGATTGAAAATGAAATCCTTCCCCTCCAATACATTTCTGTGGACTTGAAAACGGAAGCCTTTTCTTTCCATTTTGCTGTTCGCACGACAAAATAGCAAAAAACAGGACTGAAAGCACTAGTGTGAATGAGCCCTTATTCCTGCATTCATTCATAACACAACAAAGCAATGCCTTTGAGTTCGTTCAGACAAATGGGTTTTTTCCGCGCAAAATTTTCATCCGTGACAAGACAGGTCTTGCTCCATCTTTGTCCGTGTTATGCAGGAAGCTACCATAGACTGTATGGCAGCTGAAAAAAGGGAGGGGAGGGTGAGGAAGTTACTCTGCATATAACGCTGGGGAAAGAAGACAGCTGGCACTAATTTGGCATTTACTTGCCATTCTATTCCACAGGAAGGTGTTATATGCAAGCGGGTGAAGTAACGGTGACGTATCAGCCTGTTGCTTGCCCTCTCCCAGCCTCGTGCATATTAAAATACGTTCTGTACGCGAACGCTTGCTGGTATCCGCCCATATAAATGCAGTAAAAAAACTGCATATTTCAAGTACTGAAATTTCATACACCCATATGAATGAGCCCCAAGGCTGCACATTGATTGGAGTTAGCTGTAAGCCCAGAGCTCGATCACCCTATAGCTGTATCGCTCATCATCACCCCTCATACACAGGCACATACGTAGGGGGACTACCCACTAAAGTTTTTTTTCACTGCGAAATTCGCAGCGTTTTTTTTCTGCAGGGGTCTATGGGAATTGTAATGTTAAAATCGCAATTTCGTGGTAAATTGCGATTTTGCGCGATCACGATTTTAACATTACAAGTCCCATAGACCCCTGCAGCAAAAAAAAAAGGCTGTGAATTTCACAGTGAAAAAGAACTGTAGTGGGTAGTCAGCCTAAGTGTGCATTCAGACGACCATATATCGGCCGGGTATTCACGCTGCCCGGTATACGGCGTCTCTCTCTCTCTACAGGGAGAGGAGGCTGGAAGAGCCGGGAGCAGTGCTCTGAGCTCTTGAACCCTCTCTGCCTTCTCTCCACCCCTCTGCACTATTTGCAATGAGAGGAGGCAAGACGGGGGCGGGGCTAAGTTTCGGGAATTTGCTCCGCCTCCGTCCCACCTCTCCTCATTGAAAATAGTGCAGGTGGGTGGAGAGGAGGCGAGAGCTCAGCGCACTGCTCCCAGCTCTTCCAGCCTTCTCCCCCTGCAGAGAGAGACGCCGTATATTGGCCGGCGTGAAAACATGGCCGAAATACGGTCGTCTGAATAAGCCCTAAGGATGTTTTGTGCCTGTACAGTTTGCATCTGTTCATGTAAAGGGCTCGTTAAACAAGCACCATTCGACATGTTACAGTATAGCGATAATCAGCGCTCATTTGGGCAACAAATCTGCCCTCGACAAAGGACCTTTACTGTGGAGGACATATGTTTCAGGGCTTATTCAGACGACTGTATATCGGCTGGGTATTCACGCCCGGCTGCAGGGGGAGGAGGCTGGAAGGGACGGGAGCAGTGGTCTGAGCTCCCACCCCCTCTCCGCCTCTCTGCATTATTTGCAATGAGAGGAGGTGGGGTGGGGCGGAGCTAAGTCCAGAGACTGAGACACTGACACGGCACATCAGCTCCCACAAGGCCACAATGATCCTGCCTACAGAATTGTGAATTACTCCCAGCCTGATGCACTGACACACTGACAAGTCACACAAGGCCACAATGATCCTGCCTACCGTATTGTGGAATACTCTCAGTCTGATGAGACCATTTTCTTCCTTCCTGAGTCTGAGGAATACAGTTCTCCTTGAGGAGAGCAACAAGTTGGAGTAGGGAGTCTTATATGGACCATACCATGCACCCTGGGAAAAAAGTATGCAAATAGGAAATGGAAAAGTACCTCCACAGCATCACCTATCCTTATAAGTCAACGTTTGACCATTCAACAGGCCTTGTAACATGATTAAAGGCACATTCACATGGGCATATTTTCTATCTATTGCAATCTTACAGATGTAATACTAACAATATAAACCCCATTGTAAACCCCACATATTTTTTTTTTTCTCTTATTCTAAAGACCTTCTCCAAACGTCTTTTGGTCACTACACTTTTATTTAAAGCCGCAATGTTAATTCTACCATCATTATTTATATCGTTGTGAAACATCAGCGGCTGTAATATAGATACTTACACACATAACAAGCTCAAAAGGGAGACATCAGTCCTTTATGTTGTTTTAATTAGGAGTTTTATACTCTAGAATTGTGCTTAGTTGACTATCAGTCACGCCTCCTGTGTGACCTCATTTATCTGGCACCGCTCCCTCCGTTACGACGGGATTGTCCGTTCGGTCCGGCATCCGTCTACTCCCTCCTACCCGCCCCGCAGTAAGTCTTCGGTCCTTGACACTCCCCTTTCTTGTTTATGCATGTGCGGGCGTATCCTTCAGGACGCCGCAGTACAGGCAACGACATCAAGTAGTGGGTCTATCCCCACAGAAGAAGCTGTACGTGCGCGCTACGTGCGCAGTGACGTCAGCTACGTGTTGACGTCTGTTCCGTATTCCGTTACCTAGGTAACGGCTTGCGTCCCGGATACCCACAGCTACATTGTCCTTCCGCATAGGCAATCGGTGGATGGATCCAGAAGCTAAAGGCCTGCACCCCAGGATCAGAATCTATCCCTGGGCTGTTCAGGTACAGATTCCTGGATTGGGACTGCTACACCGGATTTTCTTTGCTTCTTAGCCGCAGATAGCCTCTGTTTATGGACTGACATGCCACGATAGGCTGTATCGATTAAGCCGGCCCCCTTGGAGGCGTGTCTATGGATATATAAGCAGCTCCAAATGGGGCATTTTTCATTCCCTAGCCTACCATCAAGGCGATGGGTCATACCTTTTTCTTTGCTCTCTCTTGAGCCCTATATCTGGGGGGTTTGCTGAGGTTGCTTGCCTGAAATCTAACTACTAGGAAACTAGCTTTATGGCTTGTCTATCTTGAGAGCATGCACAGCGTCTAAAAGTGCTTCCACAACTAGGTCAGGAGAGTTTGACTCATACTAATGTCATACCTCCATACTTATGACCTCTATGCGAGCAATTTGGACATCTAAAAGTGCTTCTACAATTAGGTCAGGAGAGTTTGACTTATATTAATGTCATACCTCCACACCAATGACCTCTAATGCGAGCACTTTGGGTTGGAATCTAGCACTTTAGCTATTCTTGTTTGCTTAAGTGCAATTAATTGGGTCAGGAGATCAGGACATAATTTTATGCCTTATCCCCATATTGATGACCTAAATTCTAACTCGATACGCTAACTACTTTGAGTATTCTACTTGTGCATGACAAGCATTATACCATCTCTCTAGCGCTCAGATATTTGAGAGCAGTGCCCCCCCCCCCCATATTTTCGGGGACGCTCTACTCTACCTCTGTGCGTGTATTGACGGGCATACTTTGAAATAAACACCTCTCGTTATGTACCTACATATATCATCCAGCTATTAACCGCTAGCACACAAGACAAGCTTCCTTGCTTAGAGGTACCTAATTGAGAGTATAGAACTCTCCTATAATAAGGATATTTATTCTGATCACTACACAAGTTTTGCTATATTCATATTAGATACAGCTTTTTATATATCAGTTTGATGTTCTCTCGGGGATTTCTCATTCCCTCTACCTCTGAACCTATGACTCAAGTACTGTATCTCCTGATGATCCAACAAATTAATGGTGAAACGCGTAGAGTATAAGTACTGACCAACTCTAGTACTGATCTGAGTATTTGTACTGGCTTACTCAAGTACTGATCATCATAAGTGAATACCTAGATGGTGATCCTGTCTTGTCGACACCCATAACAATTCAGGACGCTCAATTGTTGGAGCCTGAGTCCTGATCACTGATAGTGATAGTGTTCCATCACAAGTGAAAGTCCAAATGGTAACCCTGCCTTGTTTACACATAGAATAAACCAGCTCTTTTGGCTCCTATATTGAATTATCCTTTGCTTTTTTGAATCCATCTTGGGTAGAGTGTTTTTGGTTGTTATCATAAAACATTTTTTTTATCGCTTATCAAGTATCAAATAACTCCAGGTCCTTATCCTCCTATAACGAATCTGTGTCTGGAGGTACCTGGTTGCTGTGTGTTGTCTTTGTAGTGCCCAGTTTATGTCTTTTAATATATTTAATAAAATACGTTTTTAGTGGTAGTCACGTCTGTGAATTCCACATATATTGTACGTGCATAAAAAAACAAATTGCTGCATGTCCTATTTTGGTCCGTATCAGGGATTGAAATCACCCATTATATTCTATGGGATTGAGTAAAAGCACAGCAAATACGCCGTTGCGTGCGTATTCACTTCATGTTGGCAGGAGACAGTGGGTAAAAAAAAGACATCAATTGGATCTTCTTATTCTTTTTTGCACATGTAGAAAACGCAGTGAATATGAATACAATGTAAAAAATATAGAAAAACAAAGGATCTCAACAGCACACCTTCAGCCACAGAGGCTTATAAATAGGGAGAAAAATGATAGAAGACAGCGTCAAGCTGGTAGATGCACGCTCATCGTGGGATCCGGACTTCAAGGGTCCCAGTCAGGCACAGAGAGAGTATTTGAGGAAAGCAGCATCAATTGAAGCTATTTCAAAAGAACATCCTGGATTCTTCAGGGGATGCAATTCCAATTTCCATCTTTATTTAGCAAAGGACTCCATAAGCAAAAACAAAACTTGCAACGTTTCGTCCTACGCAGAGGACTTTGTCAAGCATGTTCACATAGAGACGGAGACAAGCATATAAATGAACCCCCACCAATCACAAAAGACTCAAAAGACACATCCCCCACCAAAGTGTCAGCACAGGATTGGACAAAAAGAAGGAGGTTCCCACCGCATCAGGTGTGGCAAATTGTAATCTATTGAAGTTGTAATTACCTTAATCTGGAATAGCCAGTGTGGTTCAGGAACGCTATGTCGCATCCGGTGACCAAATAAGTCCGCAAGGTGTCAGCGCTGGAGAGTACTAAAGCATCCGGGTAAAATTGTAAGTAGATGCATGGGGGACCCGTTAGTTTGCGGAACAAGCATGGTAGCCTATAGTTCCGGCATACCATGCCGCGATACGTCACGTCCGGTAGAGACCGGAAGTGACGAGACAGAAATGTGCGCCCGTCCGCATAATGCCACCGGCACCACATAAAGGCCCGGGGGCAACGTGAGGCACTCGGATAGTTAGAGTCAGTACTCAGAGGGCACACAAATCATAGTGGTACCAGGCCGGATGTAAACCAGTTATCGCTGCGGTCCGTCACTTCCGGTGGAAAATGTCTGTGTTATCTCTATACAAGTGTCACCTTTAATTGTAATCCTGCCTGTGGTGATAATGAGATGACTACTGAAAAGTTTTCTCTGGAATTGGAAGTGTCAGGCTATTATTAGGCTCAGTGGTCAGTGTGAAAACTTCCGGACATTAGGATTTTTTCATTTTTTAACATAGATCGTGAGAAGGACAATTATAAAATAATATGAAATAATAACATAATTTATCACAGATGGGCTTCAATCAAGATGCCGAAAAATCTCAAAGATGATCAAGAGAAATGGGAGGCCTTTAGAATCATATCTTTTGGTGCAGGAAAAAAGATGGATGGCCGAGGCTAGGATGCGGAGGTTGGGGGGCAATCCACTACTAGTGGGAGTATTTTATACTTTGCAGGTTCGCTGTTTGGCACTGCATAGAATGAAGAGGAAATGTGTGAAATATTAATCATTTCATACTTGGCCGTCCCATTTTGGGCATTCTATATAATGACTCATTTCACACATTGCCTACAACATATACATCACTGGGCTCCAAACTGTCATGAAATATGAACGGCCAATATGGCCAAAATAGCTAATTTTCCTATCATCGTACAAAAAACGAAATAGAAAGTAATCAAAACGATCAACAAAGTACAACTCATCCCACAAAAAATACCCCTTAGGGCTGAGTCACATGGGCGCATCAGCGCCCGTGTTACTGCGGGTAGCAGATGGCTGTACCTCAAGACGGTCTCTCTGCAGCGCCGGAGGAAAGAACATGTGACCGGCTTCATTGCCAGTCATGTGTTCTTTTATCAGCGCTGCAGAGAGACGTCCGTCTTCAGGTACAGCCGACTTCTTTCTGCAGTAACGACTCAGTCACACTGGCGCATCGGTGACGGTGTACGGGTGCTGATGCGCCCGTGTGACTGAGCCCTAAGGCTAGCTTCACACTGGCGAGTGCGAAAACCGGCTGGGAATCACGGCCGGATATCGCACTTGCTACCATGTGAAAGCCCATGGATGCTCATATGAAAACAGCCTCGCATCGCCACAGAGGATCACAGAGTTCTCAGATTTCTTTCAAAGCCGCGCTGCCCCCTTAAAAACAATGGGTGCGTCTTGCAATGCCCAAATCTTACATGATTTTCACCCTAGTGTGAAGGCAGCCTTACACAGCACTGCTTGGAAGAAAAACCAAAACTGTAAGGGGTCTTTGAATGCAGCGATTAACAAACGCCAAGCATTTATACTTAGCTACCCCGTTTCCCTGAAAATAAGACATTGCCTGAAAATAAGCCCTAGCATGATTTTTTAGGATTTTTGAGGATGCAGCATGATTTTTTAGGATTTTTCAGGGTGCTTGAAATATAAGTGCTACTGCAAAAATAATCCCTAGTTATAGAAAGAACAACACTTTTATTTTGGCTCCATCTGTTTTTTTCAGGACAACCATATGGCCAATTATTGAGTATGATGGCCCATAATATTGCTAGATTTAAAAAAGCGGAATGGGGCCAATAGGAAATGATGTGCTGCCTTCTGTTCTAGTGATTGGCTGGGATCACACGGGTTGGACTCCACTAATCCAGATGTGCAACCAATGTCTATGATGAGACAACCCTTTTATACGGTACTGAGCCATCATGAAAGATATTTTCAGTTAACTCTCATAGAGAACAGTAGTGTGTCTATCACCTACTCCCCTTCCTGGCTTCCATTGGCTGTTTGGAGTAATAATAATAATCTTTATTTATATAGTGCTAATATACTTTTCTGCACTTACACTTTGGGGATAACTTTTAAAAAAATGTCATAACGTCCAGTAATAAACCCATGAACGTCTTGAACTACCGGGGTGAGGGCCCTGCTTACAAGAGCTTGCAGACTATAAGGAAGTATACACATAGACTACTATACATACATAAAGCTGTGTGAGTGGATCCCCAGCTGTGTTTATGAATAATGGATGGATGTGGTGTGTGGGGGATGCAATGGGAAGAAGGGTCAGAGGTTGTCAAGGGAGATTGTAGAGACAGCGTAAAGGCAGAAGAGTTTAGCTTAGGAAATATGGTAGGTGTGTTTTTAGGGCACGCGTAAAGCTGTGGGCATTGGGAATTAGCCTGATTGTCTGGGATAGTGGGTTCCGGAAAACTGGTGCGGCTTGTGAAACATCTTGGAGGCGGGAGTAGGAGGTTTGAATTAGAGAGAAATTTACTCTAAGTTCTTAGCAGAGTGGAGAGCATGGATAGGGTAGTAGACCGAGATGAGGGAGGAGATTTAGGGTGATGCGTCATTGGGAAGGGCTTTATGGTTGAGAGTGATGAGTTTCAATTGTATTCTATATTGGACAGGCAATCAGTACAGTGACCGACACAGGGTGGAGGCGTCAGTATAGCGATGCCTCCAAAATGATAAGTCTGGCTACTGCATTCCGGTCGAATTTAGTTTAGTGAATGGAAGACCGATCTTGCAGTAATCAGACCAAGAGTGAATAAGGGCAATAGGAAGAGGTTCTGCAGTGAGGAAAGGACGGATTCGGGAGATGTTTCCTTTTTTCCAATCAATTTTTATTGAACATTTTCAAGCCTTAGATTCAAAATCTGTGAGATGTAGAAAGGTTACAAAACCATTTTAGATTCACAGATAGTGGCTGGTACGATATAACAGTGAACCATACAATTCTATATGTAACACAAAAGACTTAAAAAAGATACTTTAAGAGAGAACAGAGGAGAAGAAAAAATTAGAAACAAAGTTTAAGCAATAACTCAAATAAAAAACAAAGGCAAATGTATCAGGGAAATAATTGAAACCAAGGATTCCACATTAAAAAAAGTGTTTATATATTGTATATTATTTCGAAGGGCAAAAAAGTCTCTCAAAGAGTTGACTACATTAATTCTTAGTATTTGTGGTTTATTTAAATGACCATAAATGAGCGATAATTAAGCATCAGGCACTTTTTATCTGAACAATGATTTTCAGGTGAGATTAACATCCGCTATTCAGCCAAGAGAGATAAAGTATCTCTTAACAGACCGCATGCTGTGTTTTCCACTGGAGGCAGGAGATTCCATTGTATTCTGCTGACAGCCCAAGGAGAATAATGCAGCTGTATGCAGAGCCCAGCCCGAGCTCTCGCAGGCTCTTTTACATGCAAATAAAGATAATAAAGTGTTAATGGACATTAGTGTCGCTAAGGAATTAGCAATCACCAAACAACAATACATAAAGCCTAGACCAGTGGTTCCAAACTTTTTTCAGCAATGGAGCACTTGATGTTTCCTTCACTCAGCTAGAGGAGTTGTGTGATACAGAGTCTTTAGCAAAGCGGATCCTCGCCTGCATAATATACACTCATTGTCAAAAAACAAATGCCTAGAATTGTACCTAATGCTGAGGCTACGAGAAGATATAGCTAAAGGAGATGAACAGGTGGAATCTCCGTGGGTAGAAAAACAGGGAGAAAAAAATAAAATCCTGATCGGGGTTTTCTATAGGCCACCAAAAGCAACAGAAGAAACTGAAAACGTATTATTAAGGTGGATAGAAGAGGTGTCAAACCGCAATGAAGATACAGCTAAAGGAGATGAACAGGTGGAATCTCCGTGGGTAGAAAAACAGGGAGAAAAAAATAAAATCCTGATCGGGGTTTTCTATAGGCCACCAAAAGCAACAGAAGAAACTTAAAGGGGTTGTCCCGAGGCAGAAGTGATTTTTTTTTTTTTGCCCAGTCCCCCTTCTAAAGCAAACATTACTATGCACAAGTTTAAATGGCTTTTAACGATGGTTTCTACTCACCGTTCCAGCGTTTCAGCAACTTATAAAATTTCTTCCAAGGTGCACCGGGGTTTTCTCCCATGGTGCACCGCGCTTGATGGAGCCCGACGTGCGCGCTCCCGAGACGCCGGTCACGTGATTCAGTCGATGACGTACTCGCGGGAGGCGGGAAACTCTACTGCTTGTAATGCCTATTCCAGCCACCCCATTGGTTGGACGACACGACGAGCAGTAGGGAGGTGGAGTGATTTGAGAGGCCGTGCAAGGGAGGATTCAGCCACCACATGTTTCTCACTGCCATTTTCCATAAAGAAGCCTAGATAAGAGCACCCGACCCACTCCCCGCAGCAAAAAAACCCCTCCATCGAGCCCTCTATGTAGTCCCCGTTGATGCACTATCTCAGCACCTCCTATATACTGCCTATATACTGACAATAATCTGCCTGCAACCTGCCTACTTACTGCTTGTAATCTGTCTGTAATCCATCCAACAATCTGCATACAATCTGCCTGTAATCTGCCTGCAATGTGCCTGTAATCTGCCTGCAATCTGCCTGCAATCTGCCTGTAATCCGTCAAACGATCGGCATACAATCTGCA
Organism: Eleutherodactylus coqui; assembly: GCF_035609145.1. Classification (NCBI taxonomy): domain Eukaryota; kingdom Metazoa; phylum Chordata; class Amphibia; order Anura; family Eleutherodactylidae; genus Eleutherodactylus; species Eleutherodactylus coqui. Next base: position 198,394,969 of record NC_089839.1, read on the forward strand.
TACAATCTGCCTGCAATCTGCCTACTTACTGCTTGTAATCTGTCTACAATCTGCATACAATCTGCCTACTTACTGCTTGTAATCTGTTTGTAATCCATCCTACAATCTGCATACTATCTGCCTACTTACTGCTTGTAATCTGTCTGTAATCCATCCTACCATCTGCCTACAATCTGCATACAATCTGCTTGTAATCTGTCTGTAATCCATCCTACCATCTGCCTACAATCTGCATACAATCTGTCTGCAATCTACCTACTGACTGCTTGTAATCTGTCAGTAATTCATCCTACAATCTGCCTACAATCTGCCTGCAATCTGCCTACTTACTGCTTGTAATCTGTTTACAATCTGCATACAATCTGCCTACTTACTGCTTGTAATCTGTCTGTAATCCATCCTACAATCTGCATACAATCTGCCTACTTACTGCTTGTAATCTGTCTGTAATCCATTCTACAAGCTGCCTACAATCTGCATACAATCTGCCTACTTACTGCTTGTAATCTGTCTGTAATCCATCCTACAATCTGCCTACAATCTTCATACAATCTGCCTGCAATCTGCCTACTTACTGCTTGTAATCTGACTACAATCTGCATACAATCTGCCTGCAATCTGCCTACAATGTGCCTGCAATCTGCCTGCAATATGCCTGTTGTCTGCCTGCAATCTGCCTGTAATCCGTCAAACGATCTGCATACAGTCTGCATACAATCTGCCTACTTACTGCTTGTAATCTGTCTGTAATCCATCCTACAATCTGCATACAATTTGCCTGCAATCTGCCTACTTACTGCTTGTAATCTGTCTGAAATCCATCCTACAATCTGCCTACAATCTGCATACAATCTGCCTGCAATGTGCCTGTAATCTGCCTGCAATCTGCCTGCAATCCGTCAAATGATCTGCATACAATCTGCATAAAATCTGCCAACTTACTGCTTGTAATCTGTCTGTAATCCATCCTACAATCTGCCTACAATCTTCATACAATCTGCCTGCAATCTGCCTACTTACTGCTTGTAATCTGTCTACAATCTGCATACAATCTGACTGCAATGTGCTTGTAATCTGCCTGCAATCTGCCTGTAATACGTCAAACGATCTGCATACAATCTGCCTACTTACTGCTTGTAATCTGTCTGTAATCCATCCTACAATCTGCATACTTACAGCTTGTAATCTGTCTGTAATCCATCCTACAAACTGCCTACAATCTGCATACAATCTGCCTACAAACTGCTTGTAATCTGTCTGTAATCCATCCTACAATCTGCATACAATCTGCCTGCAATCTGCCTAGTTACTGCTTGTAATCTGTCTACAATCTACATATAATCTGCCTATTTACTGCTTGTAATCTGTCTGTAATCCATCCTACAATCTGCATACAATCTGCCTACTTACTGCTTGGAATCTGTCTGTAATCCATCCTACAATCTGCATACAATCTGCATACAATCTGCCTACTTACTGCTTGTAATCTGTCTGTAATCCATCCTACAATCTGCCTACAATCTTCATACAATCTGCCTGCAATCTGCCTACTTACTGCTTGTAATCTGTCTACAATCTGCATACAATCTGCCTGCAATGTGCTTGTAATCTGCCTGCAATCTGCCTGTAATTCGTCAAACGATCTGCATACAGTCTGCATACAATCTGCCTACTTACTGCTTGTAATCTGTCTGTAATCCATCCTACTATCTGCATACTTACTGCTTGTAATCTGTCTGTAATCCATCCTACAAACTGCCTACAATCTGCATACAATCTGCATACAATCTGCCTACTTACTGCTTGTAATCTGTCTGTAATCCATCCTACAATCTGCCTACAATCTGCATACAATCTGCCTACTTACTGCTTATAATCTGCATACAATCTGCATACAATCTGCCCACTTACTGCTTGTAATCTGTCTGTAATCCATCCTACAATCTGCCTACAATCTGCATACAATCTGCCTACTTACTGCTTGTAATCTGCCTACAATCTGCCTTCTTACTGCTTGGAATCTGTCTGTAATCCATCCTACAATCTGCATACAATCTGCCTACTTACTGCTTGGAATCTGTCTGCAATCCATCCAACAATCTGCCTACAATCTGCATATAATCTGCCTGCAATCTGCCTACTTACTGCTTGTAATCTGTCTGTAATCCATCCTACAATCTTCATACAATCTGCATACAATCTGCCTGCCATCTGCCTACTTACTGCTTGTAATCTATCTACAATCTGCATACAATCTACATACAATCTGCCTGCAATGTGCCTGCAATCTGCCTGCGATGTGCCTGTAATGTGCCGGTAATCTGCCTGTAATGTGCCTGTAATCTGCCTGCAATCTGTCTGTAATCCGTCAAACGATCTGCATACAATCTGCCTACTTACTGCTTGTAATCTGTCTGTAATCCATCCTACAATCTGCATACAATCTGCCTACTTACTGCTTGTAATCTGTCTGTAATCCATCCTACAATCTGCCTACTTACTGCTTGTAATCTGCCTACAATCTGCATACAATCTGCCTGCAATCTGCCTACTTACTGCTTGGAATCTGTTTGTAATCCATCCTACAATCTGTCTGCAATCTGCCTACTTACTGCTTGTAATCTGCCTACAATCTACATACAATCTGCATGCAATCTGCCTTTTTACTGCTTGGAATCTGTCTGTAATTCATCCTACAATCTGCCCACAATCTGCCTACTTACTGCTTGTAATCTGCATACAATCTGCCTACTTACTGCTTGGAATCTCTGTCTGTAATCCATCCTACAATCTGCCCACAATCTGCATACAATCTGCCTGCAATCTGCCTACTTACTGCTTGTAATCTGCATACAATCTGCCTTCTTACTGCTTGGAATCTATCTGTAATCCATCCTACAATTTGCATACAATCTGCATACAATCTGCCTTCTTACTGCTTGTAATCTGCATACAATCTGCCTACTTACTGCTTGTAATCTGCCTGTAATCCATCCTACAATCTGCCTGCAATCTGCCTACTTACTGCTTGTAATCTGCCTACAATCTGCATACAATCTGCCTACTTACTGCTTGGAATCTGTCTGTAATCCGTCCTACAATCTGCATACAATCTGCCTACTTACTGCTTGGAATCTGTCTGATTTACATCCAACAATCTGCCTGCAATCTGCCTGCAATTTGCCTACAATATACATATGTAAAATGGGAATGGGAAATAGTTACATTTTCCATAACTGTTATAGCACTGCAATTAATTATTTGTACTTTGATTTTGTTTATTTAGTCAAAATCACACGCCACCATGTCCCACCTGGAGGAAGACCTTGAATTTGGAATTGAATCTTCATCCGATTCTGTTGGAGAGGTAAGACTTTGCTGCAAATAGAATTTGTTTAGTAATAAGGCTTTGCAGCAAACCATGCCAAAAACATAATGAAAGTAATGTTGATCTTTTTTTCCGCAGGAATACATTTCTGATTCCGATGAAAATGAGGATGCTCCAGAAAGGTGGCAGTATACTGAGGTAGGTGGTAAAACTGTAAAAATTCTGATGGGTTTGTAATAGAGATGAGTGAACCTACTCGTTTCGAGTAATTACTCGATCGAGCACCACGATTTTCGAGTACTTCCGTACTCGGGTGAAAAGATTCGGGGGGTGCCGGGTGGTTTGACGGAGCGGGGTGTAGCAGCGGGGAACAGGGGGGAGCCCGAGTGTGTATGTGTATATACAGTCACACGTACTTACGTGTGTGTGTGTGCATATATACACACGCACGTGTTTACGTGTTTATGCATACACACGTACGCACGTGTGTATGTGTTTATGCAAACACACACGTACGCACGTGTGTATGTGTTTATGCAAACACACACGTACGCACGTGTGTATGTGTTTATACAGTATTCTTCATATGTAATCCCTTCTTAGGTTCAACAACAACTGGCAGACTCCCTATATGCTCAGGCGGACATAAGCAGTGTCCAGTGCTTTCAAAATGATCCACAGGGAGCACCAGAAGAGGGTGCGTCGGAATCCACTCAAGATCCATATGGCAGGCTTGCCAATACAGAGTGGTATCACTGCGGGCAGTGCATTAGAATGCCCACAGTGTCAGAGTGTGTCTGCTGCAGAGAACACAATGTTGTCCTCCAGATGTTACCAGAAGACTGCCTATGTGTAACACAGCATCCACTATTTGCACAGTATGCGCTTGTGTGCGAAAACCTTGAACACGCGATCAGACTATCTGCACTGTTCACCAGGAGACATTATGACACAACAAACAAAGAAAGCAGGTCGCCAGCAGCACAAATTGTATATCCCTCCAGCGTTTGGGCATAGATTATGCAGTAGCCAAAGAGACAGGTGAATGGATCCTTATCACCAAAATCACATGCAGCAATAAAAAAGACTTCAGCAGCATCCAGGGTGCAAATTAATATCCAAAGTTTAATTCCCCCCATCACAGAAAAACAGGCTCCGTTTCGGCCATGTTGGCCTTTGTCAAGCTTGTCTGTCTATCTATCTATCTACCTATCTATCTGCTTGTGGATTGCTTTGCAGATCTCCACTCGGGAGGAGGGAGCTGTCCAGTGCTGAAGTGTCTCAGCAGGAGGGAGCTGTCCAGTGCTGATCATTTCCCCTGCACACCGAAGCCAGGCTTCGTTATAGCAGGGAGCTGTCCAGTGCTGAATTGTCTCAGCAGAACGTAATGTATTGCCTGCAATTCACTGTCCACAGCGATGCTGTGATAGAAGAAATAAGTTTTTCACCTAAATATATATATGTGTGTATATATGCGTGTACACACACACATATATATAGTATACGCGTACGAGTACACGCGTGCGTGTATACGTATTCATGTGTATATATATATATGTGTGTGTGTGTGTGTGTGTGTGTGTGTGTGTATATATATGTGTGTGTGTATGTGTATATGTGTGTAATATATATATATGTGTGTGTGTGTGTGTGTGTGTATGTGTATATGTGTGTATGTGTATACATATATATATATATATATATATATGTATATGTGTGTATGTGTATATGTGTGTATGTATGTATATTTATATATATATATATATATTGTGGGGGACTAGCGTTTAGGGGCAGTAGCAGCATGGACATCCGCGGCCAGAGACAGTGACACCGGGCAACAACGTTCTTTAGTCCAGGCTTGGCCTGGGTATATTGCAGCAGAAACACAAATAAACACGTAAATAAACACCTGCTCGTCTGAGCTCTCACTATACATATGCTTGTTCCTGACTACTCACTTCAAAACGTCAGAATACTTCTTGCTTGCTGTCCACAGCCAGTCCGGTCCTCAGACCTGTGGAGGTCTCACCACACCCTCCTGGGTGTTGAGGTTAGGGGCGTCACCCTGTCAACCTCGCCTTTTGGCTCTCTCAGCCCACACGCTGGGCTAGCCGGGCTCCTTGCTCTGCAGAGCCCTCTCTCTGGCTCTCAGCCAGACGCTCTCTCTGGCTCTCAGCCAGACGCTCTCTCTGGCTCTCAGCGAGATGCTCTCTCTGGCTCTCAGCGAGATGCTCTCTCTGGCTCTCCCTGGCTCTCAGCCAGATGCTCTCTCTGTCCATCTCTAGCCTGCAGGCCCAGGCTTTATAAGGCCTGGTACCAGCGCCACCTGGTACGTGGGAGTGGCCATCCCACCCTTCACTTTGACCACTCCCAGAAAGCTGGCCCAGACTATGCGGCTTGGAGCCACTTACCAAACTACAACGTGTCAGTAACATAGCGTTACTGACACAGAAATGCTGGCTTCCTCCACCGAGCCCAGGCCGCTCGGTGGCACGTATCCACCCTCCAGCACTTTGTCAGTCACTGTCTTACATACCCTCCCCCTCTGTTCGAGCCCGTGGGCTCGGACACTTAGCTGTCCTGAAATGCGTCCTCTGACGAGGCCTGGGTGTTGGGCCTTGGTCCCACGCTCAAAGTCTTTTCTTCTTGGCCCTCCCGGGTCAAAGCTCCAGGCTCGGGGGTCTCTTTCTAGTGCAAGAACCTTGTCTCTGTGTTCTTCCAGTTCCTTTACCTCTGACTCTGACTTTTTCTTGCTAGTATTCAGTTCGCTGATGAGTTGGTCCTTGGAGCCAGCATCCCTGCGATAGGCCTCTACCACTTGGACAAACAGTTTCTTCACTTTTGGGGTTTGCTTGTGTACGTCACTATTCTTTTGCTGCAGTTCTTTCAAGACTTCTGCGTCCACTTGTGAGACCTTCTGAGCCTCAGTAGTCTCCTTTTGTAAACATAAATTGGCACTCTTTACTACTTGTAACTTTTTCAGATTCTTTAACAAAATCCCCTTTTTTCTTTTCTGTCTGAACTGGGTTTTACACATGTCTGGTCTCAGAACACTTTTTTCAGCCACTTGGCTATCTGATTTACAGCATTTCATCTTCATGCACAACTTCTCTGAGAACTGCTGAAGCTCTGCTTTGCCTGACACTACTTTCAGGGGGCGCTTCAGGGTTAGCGCTTCAGTCTCTTTCTTAATATTCTCCAGCAGGATCTCCATTTCTGCTACCGGTCGTTGGAAAACTCCTTTGGGCTTTTCCCGTATCCGGGTTCTCTTCTTAGCATTTGTCTTAGCGCTAATCCAGCCTTGCATTTCAGTGTGCACAAGCTTGTTACGCCTTTCTTTTGCAACTTTAGGAAACACTGACTTCTCCTCAGTAAGCCACTGTTCACACATCTTTTGTTTCTTCTCCCAGTTGGATGCCATCTGACATTGGTAACCAAGCTCCACACTAATGTCTTCTACTTCCTGCTGAAGACTCACTGTAAATTTCTGAAGTTCATCATAGACATCAGTTTGAAGACAAAACAGCTGATTTAGCGCTTCCACTTCTAGGATTTCACTGTCTTGCTCTTCAACCGTGACCCAGCATGCAGGGTTCTCATACAGTTTCTCTTCCCTCTCTGACATCATTTTCAGGGTGTGTGTTAAAGTTAACACTTCGGTCTCTTTCATACAGACCCTTTCTTCAGCACGCTCACATTCAGTGACATATCTTGCCGACCTGATTTTCTCTTCTGTGAGCTGCTGTTCACATACTTGCTGTGTCTTTCTTAGTTTGGATACAAGGTCCTTTTGGAGACCCAGCTTCACAGAAGCACCTTCTATCTCTTGCTGAAGATGTACTTTAACCTTCTCGAGCTCGTCACAAGCAGCTGTCTTCTCTACACACTGCTGCCTTGTAGTTTCTAATTCTCCTTGTATTTCTCTTTTCTGCTCTTCCACAGAAACCAGACACAAAGCACTCTTCTCCAGTCTATCTTCCAGATCCACCACCTCAGCCTGAAGTGTTGCAATCTGCTCTGATAGGTTTCTTTTAGCTTTTGCATCCTCCCCTACTTGCTTGAGGAGCACATTTTTCTCATCTTCCATAGCCTTCAGGTGTGCACTGAGACCAAGCGTCTGCTGCTTCTGTTCTTGCAGTAATTTCTGAGACTCTTCAGTCTGAGCTTCCAGCTTCTCCTGCAGTCTGCTCACCTGCTCAGACAATACGGTCTGCACACGGTCACCTTCGGCTATTTTTATTTGTAGCTCTTGAAGCTGCATCTCTACGGTGTCTTTCTTGCATTCATATGCATACTTGTCTCCCAACAACCCCTTCACCTTTTGGGACAGCTCAAGACACTCACTCTCCAATGCTTCTTTCACTTCCTTGCTCTGCAGAGCCCTCTCTCTGGCTCTCAGCCAGATGCTCTCTCTGGCTCTCAGCCAGACGCTCTCTCTGGCTCTCTCTGGCTCTCCCTGGCTTTCAGCCAGATGCTCTCTCTGGCTCTCCCTGGCTCTCAGCCAGATGCTCTCTCTGTCCATCTCTAGCCTGCAGGCCCAGGCTTTATAAGGCCTGGTACCAGCCCCACCTGGTACGTGGGAGTGGCCATCCCACCCTTCACTTTGACCACTCCCGGAAAGCCGGCCCGGACTATGCTGCTTGGAGCCACTTACCAAACTACAACGTGTCAGTAACATAGCGTTACTGACACAGAAATGCTGGCTTCCTCCATCGAGCCCAGGCCGCTCGGTGGCACGTATCCACCCTCCAGCACTTTGTCAGTCACTGTCTTACAATATATATATGTATATGTGTGTATCGTGAAAGTTTGTTTGGATTTTTTTTTTAATACCCACCCAAATTTTTGAAATTTGTGAACCAATTCCTCTTCACTGGGTTTCACAACAGGTGCAATATTTCGAGGGAATTCTGAGGATTTTGAATGCCAGGAGATGGACATCTCACCTTTAGCGAACATCATAATCTCACGATTGATGTCAAATACAAATTCAATGGACTTCGGCTCATAAAGAGCTTTCAAAATCCACTCCTTTCGTGCTTTTGAGTACTCCACTGGGTAAGACTTCTGGTCCTCGCTCCTGTCTTCTGATCGCTTTCTTCTGAGCTTTTGAATTCTACCTACGTTGTAATTGTGGTCTAGAACAGCAAGTTGAGTTCTAGCCACCATTCCGTCATAAAAAAAATGAATTCGTTTGGGCCTGTATTTCAATACACTGGCGTGATAAATCTCCAAATCGCCAGTGTGACAAAAATTGGAAAGATGGCGGATGTCTTTCAGTAAGCTTGTTTTCAGAACCACGGTTTTGACTTTGATGTGTGCTGTACTGTCAGGGGCTAACCAAGCGGTGGTTGGTTCCAGAAGTGCGTGACTGCAGCGGTGATATTGGGCATTGTTCTCCCACTCGTGAACGTCGATTATGTGATTTGTTGCCGATTTCCATTTCTCTACCAGTAAATCAGGATTTCTTTTACTGGTATGCGAACACCACCACAGATGATTTTTGAGGCTCGATATCCACGGGGCAATGGTTGCGCAGTGAGTGCTTTTGGATGCCACAAGCAACTGCTTGCCGACTGCTTTGGCCACATGCCAGACATCAAATTCGTGCATTATTTCTGGGAATTCCTGGTGAATTACCTTACGGATTGAGACATGCCGATCAGTTGCCAAAATTTGAACGTTTAATTTATCGGCGATCAATTCAAGTAGTGTTTTCCGGAATGCAGTAGTTTCGAGCGAAACAGACGAAGCAGGTGGAACAAGTTGTTCCACCGTGAAGCCCACAATTTTTTTGCTCTTCAACTCCAAAAAAGTGTACACGGTGTACTTTGCAGAAAAACCAGGGCTATCGGATTGCCCATCGCCAGCTAAACACACGGGTGTTGATTTCATTTGTGCAATTAGATTTGCCCTCTGCTGCATCCAATGATTATCTATCACTGGGAATAATAAGTTATGTTGGTGGTAGAACGTTGTTTTTGAGATTCCTAGAAGTTTCAGAATCTGTAGCATATTACTAACATTTGCGAAATTTGATCCGCTCAGAAGGACACTGGAAGCAAGTAAAATGTTCCCCGCCGGACAATTGTGGATGAGGGGTTGGCTTCGCCACAAGTTGCAGGTGTGACCTCTTTGGCAAACAGATTTCACAATTACTATCGATCCCTTTGGGAAAATCCTGACGTGGGTTAGTTTCAGAAAGCATTGCTTTCTGTAAGGGCAAGGGATCATGGAAAATAAAGCCATCAAGGAGCTTTTGAAAACCATGTACTTTTCTTCAGCGGATGGGTCCATCTCTGTTGCAGCTAAGCTTTCAAATTCTGGTAAGGGGTAGCTCAAGGGGTTATCGGAATCAGAAGGAATGGCAACATCCTCACTACCAGAACTCTCCGATGCTTGCGAGAGTCTAAAGGTCGAGTCGTTTGGATCATCTGAAAAAACAGTGGAAAAGCTTTCCTCCAAAGTAGAAGCAATATTGCAACTTGATGGTTGCATATTGATTCTATCGGCCTCATTTGCTGTTTTTGAAATTGGGCTCTCTTCTGGTTTCTCTTGGACGGCAATATTACCCATATTGGAATTTACTGGTGTTGCAGAGCACGGAGTCCCCTGTGGGATTTTAAATAAACTTGGATTCTGGTGTGGACTGGCTTCTATTACTTTGCATTGGATGCCAATGCTTCTTGACTGGAGTTGTGTCCTCTGTTGCGATTTATTTGCTGCTGCTTGGCAGGCCTTGCATTTACCCCTTTCTGCATTGCTTGCTTCGGTGTCGGTTCGTCTTTCCTCAAACTGTCTTTTGAAATTGACGATTACCTTTGCTTCTACTGCACAACCTTCACTGAATACTGTCAAAGGAATTTCTAACTGGGTTTCATCACCTTGTAAATACACGTCGGCGGTAATTTCTTGAACCGCGCTAGGTGCATCCAGGGTAGATTCTTCACGCAAAGTTTCTTCCCTTGAAGTTTCTTCCCTCAAAGTTTCTTCGGCTGAACTTTACGGCTGTTGCGTCTCCCCAATTCTTCAGCGTTTTCTTGAAGGTTCACCTTTCTTTGCTAACCGGTTAGCTCGGGTCTCAATTTCCAACGCTGTTGGGAATATACTTGGCACAGCATTGGGCTTCAATTTTTTACGTTCGCGGACTATTATGTAGCAATCCTCCTTGAAATGTTTGCTGCACAACCGATAACTATAAGAATCTTTTTTGGGGGAAATCTTTGTAAGCCACTCTTCGACGTCCACGAAGATGTGAGGAGCCTGCTGTAGCCAAAGTCTTGTTTTTTCCATATTCATTGGAAACACATGAAGACCAGCACTTTCACCTCCATTCTTCCAATATATGGTGCAAGTTGGAACCACACAACTAGGCATTGTGATTTTGTGTTTTAAAGAGGCTGTGATCTGCTGTGTGTGGGAAAGAAAATGTGGTGCAAATACTCACCCTCCTGCAGTGACTTCGGAAGAAGATCACGAGTGCTAACCCGGGAATCGCCACTGGCCACCGATGCGCTCCGACGTATACACTCTGCATTTTAAAGACAAGAAGGCGTAGATCAACCGAGATGCTAAGCTACAACAACCAACCCACCCACCCGCAGATAGACAGACAAATATACACAGACACATCCATCCATCAGCATATATACATGCATCCATCCCTAGACACACAGAACCACACACAACCACACACACATCCACACGGCCTCATCCATCCGCCCATGCGGCCCCATCCATCCATGCATCCACACAGACTTATACATGCATCATCACAGAGACACACATCCACCCATGCGGCCCCAACCATCCATGCATCCACACAGACTTATACATGCATCATCACAGAGACACACATCCGACCATGCGGCTCCAACCATCCATGCGGCCTCATCCATCCATGCATCAACACAGACTTATACATGCATCATCACATAGACACACATCCGCCCATGCAGCCCCAACCATCCATGCGGCCTCATCCATCCATGCATCCACACAGACTTATACATGCATCATCACATAAACACACATCCGCCCATGCGGCCCCAACCATCCATGCATCCACACAGACTTATACATGCATCATCACATAGACACACATCCGCCCATGCAGCCCCAACCATCCATGCATCCACACAGACTTATACATGCATCATCACAGAGACACACATCCGCCCATGTGGCCCCAACCGCCCATGCGGCCCCAACCATCCATGCATCCACACAGACTTATACATGCATCATCACATAGACACACATCCGCCCATGCGGCCTCATCCATCTGCCCATGCGGCCTCATCCATCCGTCCATCCATGCATCCGCGCGCACTTATGCACACACGCACACACATCCATCCATGCATCCACACAGACTTATACATGCATCATCTCAGAGACACACATTCGCCCATGCAGCCCCAACCATCCATGCATCCACACAGACTTAAAAATGCATCATCACAGAGACACACATCCGCCCATGCGGCCCCAACCATCCATGCGGCCCCAACCATCCATGCATCCACACAGACTTATACATGCATCTTCACAGAGATACACATCCGCCCATGCGGCCCCATCCATCCATGCATCCACACAGACTTATACATGCATCATCACATAGACACACATCCGTCCATGCAGCCTCATCCATCCGCCCATGCGGCCTCATCCATCCATGCATCCGCACGCACTTACGCACACACGCACACACATCCATCTATGAATTCATTCATGCAGCCTCATCCATCCCTCCATCCAGCAGGTCCTGGAAAACTGGCCCCTCAGCCCCACAGAACTGGCCCCAGGGGCGCTGCGGTACTGCCCAGGGCACAGTGGTAGGCCAACATAAATACAGCAGGGCACCCCAATTGTAAGTCCAGGGCAAAGAAAGTCCCCCCCAGCGCCGACAGCACCCCCGACCCCTCACTTACCCAGGCGGCTACACGGCAGCTTTGATTGTGTTCGTCCCAGGTGGCTGGCGGCTGCTGGTCCCGGATCGCTGGCGGCTGCCGGTCCCGGATCGCTGGCGGCTGCCGGTCCCGGATCGCTGGCTGCTGCCGGCTGCCGATCCCGGCTGGCTGGCGGCTGCCGGTCCCGGATCGCTGGCTGCTGCTGGTCCCGGCTGGCTGGCGGCTGCTGGTCCCGGCTGGCTGGCGGTTGCTGGTCCCGGCTGGCTGCTGCTGGAGCTGGGTGAAAGCCTTGACTGCGCCTTCACCACTACTTATGGGAGGCCGGGAGCTGAATGGCTGCCCCTGCGCGCTCCCGTACAGTGATAGCTCGTTTGCGCATGCGCAGACTAGCTGTATCGCGCGGGCACGCTGGAGTGGCTCGTTCACAGTGGGGAAAAGACTGACTGCGCAAGCGCGTCTAAAAAGGACTAAGAAGAAGAAATTAGATGGCTCCATGGCGACGGGGACGCAGAGACAGCGCGAGGACGGCAGACAAGTGAGTGAATAACTTCTGTATGGCTTATATTTAATGCACGATGTATATTACAAAGTGCATTAATATGGCCATACAGAAGTGCTTAACCCCACTTGCTTTCACGGGACAACCCCTTTAAATCTTATTATTAAGGTGGATAGAAGAGGTGTCAAACCGCAGTGAAGTAATTATCATGGGGGACTTTAATTATCCAGATATGATATGGGAAAACGAAACCTGCAAATCTCACAAGGGCCATAAGTTCTTGAAAACAATTAAAGATTACTACCTTACCCAACTTGTGCAGGAGCCAACTAGAGGAAGGGCAACTCTGGACTTAGTATTACCTAACAAACCAGACCGAATAATAGGGGTGCAGGTTGAGGGGCACTTGGGAAATAGTGACTACAATATAATTAATTTCCAGCTATCATTCAATAAGAAACCGTACCAGGGAATGACAAAAAAACTAAACTTTAGTAAAGCAAAATTTGATCAGCTGATAACTATCGGTAACATTAATTGGGACAACATCCTCAAAAATATCGGTACAGACAACAAATGGGAAAAGCTTAAAAACATCCTAATCACCTCATGTGAGCAGTTCATACCCTTTAAAACAAAAGAAATACAAGTAGAAGGAAGCCAGTGTGGCTCGACAAGACTGTAAGGGGGGCAATAAATGAAAATAATAAAACGTTTAAATTATTAAACCAAGAAGGCAGCAAAGAAGCGCTGCAATCATACAGGGAAAAAAACAAAATATGTAAAGAAAGGATTAAAATTGCTAAGGAGGAGGCAGAAAGATTGATCGCCAAAGAGAGCAAAACCCTAAACTGTTCTTAAACTATATTGAGAGCAAAGGGATTTGCACTGAGAGCACTGAACTTTAACAAATAATGCAGGAAAAATCATAGAAGATGATGGGGGGAAGGCAAACCTATTAAATGGTTTCTTTTCAAGTGTATTCACAAATGAAAAGGAAATGTCACATGAGATGCAGGGGCATAAAATGAACCCACCGCTACATATTGCATAGCTAACACAGGAGGAAGTGCAGAGCAGGTTACAGAGGATTAAAATCGATAAATCGCCGGGTCCAAATGGAATATACCCAAGGGTTCTAAGGGAAGTAAGTGATGTGATAGCTAGACCACTATTTTTTATATTTATGGAAATTATCAAGACCGTGGTTCCAATTTACAAAAAGGGGTCCAAAAGAGAGCCTGGTAACTACAGGCCGGTAAGTCTCACTTCAATAACTGGAAAAATATTTAAGGGGTTTCTGAGAGCCTCCATCCTAGAATACCTCAAGGAGAACAACGGAATAACTTCTAACCTGCATGGGTTCATTAGGGGTCGATCATGTCAGACTAATCCGATCTGCTTCTACAATGAAGTAAGTTCTAAGCTTGACCTGGGAGACTCTATTGATCTCGTATATCTGGATTTCTCTAAAGCATTTGACACCGTGCCGCATAATAGGCTGATATATAAAATGAGACAGCTCAGACTGGGTGAAAACGTGTGTATCTGGATAAGGAACTGTTCAAGAGATAGAAAGCAGAGGGTGGTAATAAATGGTTAATACTCTGATTGGGCCACCGTCACTAGTGGGGTGCCACAGGGCTCAGTACTAGGCCCCATTCTGTTCAATATATTTATCAACGATCTGATAGAGGGACTGCACAGTAAAATATCAATATTTGCAAATGATACAAAATTATATAAGACAATTAATATAACGGAAGACAATGTGCGGCTACAAAAGGAACTAGATAAGCTGGGAGCTTGGGCAGAAAAATGGCAAATGAAGTTCAATGTGGATAAATGTAAGGTTATGCACATGGACAGGAGAAACGGATGTCACCAATATACACTAAATAGGGTACTGCTAGGGAAAAGTAATATGGAAAAAGGCCTGGGGGTACTAGTGGATTGTAGATATAACTGGAGCAACCAATGCCAGTCAGCTGCTGCAAAAGCTAATAGAGTCTTGGGGTGCATTAAAAGAGGTGTAGGGGTGAAGGACGAGAACACTATTCTCCCACTATATAAGGCACTTGTCAGGCCACACATGGAGTACTGTGTACAGTTCTGTACACCAGTGCTCAGAAAAAAATGTTGCAGTGCTTGAGGGGCTTCAAAAAAGGGCAAAAAATAATAAATGGAATTAGAGGACCGGAATACCCAGAGAGACTATCAAAATTAGGACTTTTCACCCTGGAAAAAAATAAACGGCTAAGGGGCGATGAAATAACTATGTATAAATATATTAGGGGACAATACAAGGATCTCTCCCATGAGCTGTTTATACAAAGGACTGCGTCGGTAACAAGAAGGCATCCTCTACGTCTAGAGGAAAGCAGGTTTCATCAACAACACAGAAGGGGGCTCTTTACTGTAAGAGCAGTGAGACTGTAGAACTCTCTGCCTGAGGACATTGTGATGGCAAAATCCATTGAGGAGTTTAAGAGGGGACTAGACGTCTTTCTTGAGTGGAAGGATATTACAGGATATAGACATTAGATGACCAGCGGGTTTGTAGTTCCGGGTCTTATATTTAGGTGAGAACTATCAAAGGTTGATCCATGGATTTTTCTGACTGCCATTACGGAGTCGGGAAGGAATTGTCCCCCAAATGGGCTAACTGGCTTCTGCCTTTTGGGGTTTTTGCCTTTGTCTGGATCAACTAGGGGTTGAAACAGGCCGAACTAGATGGACATTGCCTTCATTCAGCCTAACATCCTATGTAGAAGGAGTTGTAGATATAACTATAATCTGTGGTGTGAACATGTTAGGGGTGGGTGTCCTGTTAAGATCTCTCCAAAAGCACAATGGGTAATCCTAAAAGTGGTGACAACGAAGCCAAAAGGAACAGCAAAAGGCCTACAGAAGATTCTAGAAAATGCTAAATAAACTCTGTCCATGTGTCCACTAAAACAAAACCAAGTGAACACAATTTGTATTCATGGAGGGACACCATGAGGGAAGCCGCTGTTATCCAAAAAAACATTGCGACCCATCTAGTTTTCCCGAGACACCTGGATGCTCCACAATGGGTCTGGGAAAATGTTCTATGAAAAGAGAAGACAAAACTGGAACTTTGTAGCAAAAATACACAATGCTATGTCTGGAGGAAAAGTAAACCTCATCCCAGCTGGGACACATGGTGCAGAGGGCATCATGGTTTGGGGCTGCTTTACTGCCTCGGGGCCTGAACTCTTAAGCACACATGCACGAAAATAGGTCCTGCTCTATTTTCCTGCATTTTGCTCAGCAAAAGTGCTATAGATGTCTATGGCAGGTGCGAAAATACACAAGGGAAGGGTGTGACACTGAGCAAAACACAGGAAAAAAGACAGCCAGACCTTATTAGGCTTAAAGGGGTGGTCTCGCGAAACCAAGTGGGGTTATACACTTCCGTATGGCCATATTAATGCACTTTGTAATGTACATTGTGCATTAAATATGAGCCATACAGAAGTTATTCCACTTACCTGCTCCGTTGCTAGCGTCCTCGTCTCCATGGTTCCGTCTAAATTCGCTGGCAGCTTGCTTTTTTAGACGCGCTTGCGCAGTCCGGTCTTCTCCATTCAGCACGAGCCGCTTCAGTGTGCTCCCCGCTACAGCTCTTCTGCGCATGGCCGGGGGGGCTGTCGCTGTGATGGGGGAACTAGCGCTAGGCCGGGGGGGCTGTCGCTAGGCCGGGGGGGGCTGTCGCTGCGATGGGGGGGCTGTCGCTAGGCCGGGGTGGGCTGCCGCTAGGCCGGGGGAACTAGCGCTGGGCTCCGGAACCTAGCGCTGGGCTCCGGGGCCTTCACCTGGGCTGAGGGTCTAGCGCTGGGGAGCCGGGGGCTAGCGCCTTACCTGCTGCCTGGCGGTGGGCGTCTGGTCGGCGGCTGCGGGGCGTCTGGTCGGCGGCTGCGATGCGTCCGGTTGCCATGGAGACACAGCTGGCGGCGTCTCGGGAGCGCGCACGTCGGGCTGCAGCGAGCGACGGGGAAAGAGCCGGCGGCCATCTTGAGGAAACTTTTATAAGTTGCTGAAACGCTGGAACGGTAAGTACGAACCAGCTAGAAATGTCATTTACAGGGGGGCTTAGTAATGTGTACTTAATGGGGGGGACTGGGCAAAAAAAAATTTTTACTGCTTCCTCGAGACATCTCCTTTAAATAGCCATTAAATTCACTCATGTGTGAATTGGCCTTGTGTGTAAAAATTACAGTTATATGTGCAGAAGCACAAGCAACACGCCGATTATGATTCTCCTCAAACCTCGTTGATGCACAAATACACAGCACAAACTTTCGTGTGACGCCGCCATTACCGAAAGAATCTGGGCTGTGAAGTCATAGAGGGGTCTGTTCTGGGGTTTGCATTTCTTCAGGGGGTCTGGTCCCTAAATACCATTTACTGACATCAAACTGTGACCAATGACTCTGCCGCTCCTCCGTTGTATATGATTTGTGCTTCACTAAGCTATTATTAACTAAGCTATTAATATGAGCAAAATGACAAAAACCATTTTACAGCTGTCAAAGGAATTTGGAATGATATAGAATTCTATAACAGACTTCATGTATCGAAAGGGCTTAAATAAAGAGAAGTGACGATGCAGGCTGTGATGACCAAAGTTCTGATTTTGTATCTAGTGCTAGGGATATAAGTTGTGAGATCTGATTGTGTAGTGGCCCAGAACTAATAGGGCCCCTCCAAAATGTCTGCTATATGTTGTCTGTATTGTCTTGTACATTGTCTTGGATTGGGGAATAAATCAGCAGAATGTGTATTAGAGTTTGCAGGAATGAAAGGGTTAATGTCTGCAAATGAGCTGTCTCTGTCTGCTGTAAATGTATCATTTTATGATGTGAGTTTGAAAGTCATGTGACCATGCTTCATATAGGTGTTTGCAAAGATTATGTGCAAGTCAGTCTGCAAAGAGTGAGTTTAGGAAAGTCAGTGTTGGAGTTTGCAAGAGAAGTTGGCAGGAGCCAGAGTTATTTGGACCCCCCACAGACACTGAATGGTCTGCGTGTGTTATAATGGAGGAGGCTGAGCGATGGCCTAAAAGTTACCTTGGGACTACTACCCCTAGAAGTTCTACAGAATGAGCGGATGAGAGGAGATCGCCATGCAGCGCTGAGTGCTGCCTTTGAGAGTGAGTATTGACCGGTAGAGAGGTGGAAGAGAGAAGAAAGCCTTTACAGCTATAAATGTAAGCCTAATAGGAAAACTAACCGCTAACCCTCCACGGCAGGCAAAAAGCATTTAAGAGGCTGCAGCTGTTCCTGGCCTCCGTCAGTGCAGCGTGCGTCTATTGATTTGTACCCGCTATGGGCGGCTGTGAGTTGCGTCCCCGTCTGCAATAGCCCCGGTGACTCACCGAGCATCCTGCGGTTTGCCCCAGCGGTGCTTCAGTCTCTTCTGCAGCACAGCATGAGCCGCCCCACCGGCGCTCATCAGCCCTCACATCGACTGTTGGTTCTGTCTGCAGCCTTCCCCACCTCCTCCCCCCCACTGCATCAGGTGGCCCAGTGGCGCTGAGATGTACCAGCTGGTCTGTCCGTTGCCTTCTTTCCCCACTGCATCAGGTGGCCCTGCAGCGCTCCCATCAGCAGAGCAACGCGTCTGTCGGCTGCCTTCTCCCGCACAGCATGAGGAGCCTAACGGCAGACAGTGGGGCGCAAGTTTCTCCCCAACAGCATCAGCTGCCGATCGACTAACAGCGGGGCACGAGGGCCGGTAAAGGGGACTGCAGGTGGCACTGTACAGGCCCCGGGAACACTCACAGTGGGGCCGTAAAGGGGACATGGGCAGCCACAGACAGCAGTGCTGGCCGCCCATAGGAGCAATTACTGCAGGAGACCTCAGTGCCAGGACCTGTGAGGCTTAGGGAGGGGAGCATGCCGTGCAGCCAATCACTACAAGGGGCTGTCACCGACCTGTCAAGCAGCCACAATCTTGTCTCCACCCCTACTTCCTGGTGGTAACAAGATACAATAATACCGGAGTATATTGCATAGCTGCAGCACTGAATGGCTTACTGTCTGGACTATGTCTGGAAATGTATCTTTTGTTTGTTATATGACCTTGTCCCATAAATGTGTTTTCAAGGTGTATGACTGAGGGAGAAGGAGTGAAGTTCTGAGTCTGGAGAGAGCTCTGAGTTGTTTTGTGGAGTTCTTTGGTGGTTGTTGGAGTTCTGGTCTGCAAGAGAGGGAAGTCTGGCTGCATGCAGATACTTTCAACCTGCATGTGGTGAAGATGGAAAAGGCTGAGATTTGGCCTTTTCCCTGGGACTAATATCCCCAGGAGTTCCACTGAATGACTGAAATGAGTCCGCCATGCAGAGTTAAAGTCTTCAGGAGTGAGTGAGTGACCGTTAGAGAGTTTGTGCCTTTCTAAGGAGTATTTTTCCAGGAGCGGTGCTGCACAGATAACATGGACTGTGGGCGCGGTGTCATCCTGAGTTTGCCTCCCTGTCCTTACCACTCACCGGCAGCTGTATCAGAAGCTTGGTGCTGGGCTCTTGTGCCAGGGGGATTGTATGCTCGGATAACAGCCTGGTACTTATTGTAACACCAGGTACTGAAGAAACCTCAGATTTCCAGTGCTTAACCCCTTTGCAAGTCACGGTCAGTGTGATTGCGGCATTTAAACGTCTGACAGAGGGAGGGGGCTCCCTCTGTCACTTATCGGACCCCTGTGATGTGAACGTGAGGTCCTGATGGGTTGGTGAATACAGCCTCTGGGTCTGCCAGCTGCCAGGTGGCCTATGAAGTTCAGTCTCTTGGCTGAGCTTTATACTGTGTTTCTCCGATAATAAAAAATATAAGACCTCCCCCCAAAATAAGCCATAGCTAAGCTACATGAAAAAAAAACTGTGTATCGGTCCCTTGCATTGGGCTGTGGTGCTGCTGCAGGCTTCTGTGTACTCCTGAACGCCGACAGAGCATTCGCTTTCTGGTAGCGGTGCTTGAGTACCCCGCCTTCAGCAAACGATTGCTCTGATTGGTTGATCGAGCGCCATGTCAGCCAATCAGAAGCAGCACTCAATTAACCAATCACAGCCATTCAATTATGTCATTGAATGGTTAATCGAGTGCTGGCTCTGACTGGCTGACGCGGCGTTCGATGAACCAATCAGAGCAATGGTTTGCTGGAGGCGGGGTATTCATGCCCCGCCACCAGGAAGAGAATGTTCTGTCGGCGTTCAGGAGTACACAGAAGCCTGCTACAGTTCAGCGCGAGGGACCCAAATGCTGTCTACTAGGTGAGTATTATAAGCCTTCCCCCAAAATTAAGACACTGTGCCTCTTTTGGGGCAAAAATTATATAAGACGGTGTCTTTTTTTCAGGAAAACACGGTAGCTTTCCAATACACTACTATACTGATGTATTGCAGTTTATTAGAAAAATTTATAAAAGATGCTGATAATTAAGTTCCCTTACGATCCACAGTTCAGTCAGCCCATAGACAATCATTAGGCATCCGCAGGTAATTGAATACCTGAAAATGTCATTTTTCCGATTTGCGGATTGCATGAGCTCGAAAAAAAATCGCAGCATGCTCCATTTTCTGCGGATTCCCACATCGCTCAGCCAATCACAGTCAGCGCTCACCTGTCAAACATTGATGGCTGGGTGCTGCCCCTGATTGGTTATGGCGCCCAGTCAATCAGGGCAGCGCTTTCTGGAGGTGGGGATTTTTCAATCCCTGGCCTCCAGAAGACAGACGGACGGCTCTTCTAGATGAGTTAATTTTTTTTAAACTTTTTTTTACAGCTAGAGAGGATTTTCAGGAAAGGGCTTATATTTCAAGCCCTGCCCCGAAAATCATTGCTGCGGTGCTTGGCTGCAACCCATTGCTTTCATTGGGGCTGCAGCAGCGCTAGCCCCATTGAAAGCAATGGATAGCATCGCGGACCTCTATCACAGCTACGGCAGAGGATTCCTTCATCCCCGCCAGCCCCACTAAAAACAACGGGCGATAATGCTGCTTTTTCTTAGCGCTGTGAGTATGCAGTGAAAGCATCACAAATGAGAATAAAACCATTGGAAATCATTGGTTTCATTTTCATGCGTTTTCACTCACTCTCGCAACGCAAAATAGCCTATCACCTGTGTGAAGCTGGCCTGAGTTGTATGCAATCATGTGGGCTGCAGCTGTCATTCAATACCTACAAATCACTCAGTAGTGCTACAAGACCTTTCAGTGTAGCTGTAGGACCCATTCGGACATTTGCAAGCCATATGCTGTCCGTCTACACAGTCCCATAATAGGCAATGAGGATCTTAAAACAACTGATTCTTCACATGGACCGCAAACAGTTGAGGGTGACAGCTAAGGACAGTTCTGATAATCATGCAATTCCTTTATGTAAAAAATGTGTCTTGGCATTCCCTTAGTTTGTTTTTGCTAAAAAATGAAAATCGAGATTAAAATCAAAAATTGTCCTTAAGTTTGAAAAAAATGAAATTGTCATTAGTGTGGGGATATGCGTGTTAGGATTACAAAAAACGTTTCAGCCCCAATCAGGAGCTTTTATCAAGCCTCTATATGCATCTTAACTCCCGTGCCTAACGAAACACCGCAGCCCAGCGGGAGGGACCGGGACCCACGAAAATAAGACACTGTGCCTCTTTTGGGGCAAAAATTAATATAAGACAGTGTCTTATTTTTGGGGAAACACGGTATTAGACTGCCTGGTTTACTCTCACCTTATAAGCTTTTTATCAGAACACTCTTCTTGACCCCTTACAGTCCAGCTTCTGCCCTTGATGCTTGACTGAAACCGTCCTGACTAACGTGTCAAACAACCTCCTGATGGCCAAACGAGGAGTGACTACTTCCTACTGATCCTCCTCAATCTCTCCACAGCATTTGAAAATGTTGATTAAAAACTCCTCCTCAATATGCTTTGCTCCATCGGCCTAAAGGACACTGCTCTCTCTTGGTTCTCCTCCTACCTATCTAACCACTCCTTCAGTGTCTGCTTTGCTGGCTCCACCTCCCCTCCACTTCCCCTTGTTGTTGGGGTCGCCCAGCGCTCAGTTATACACCTCCTCCCGTGACATCACAGCAACATTCCTTCAAAATGCCAACACTGTCTGTCTACTGTCTCTAACACTATGTCCTCTCTCTTTTTAAAACTGAACCTCTCAAAAACTAACCTACTGCACCCATTTCAGGGAAGTCAGAAACTAGATTTTTCTATGATACCTTGACGGGAAACAACAAACTGACAAAAAAAAAAACATCCGATAAATTGGGAAAAAGAACTAGGGATTGTCTTTCCTATCGAGGCATGGCAAAAGTCTTGGAGGTTAGCAGGAAGATCTACTAAAGGTTTGGGTATTCTAGAAGTGCAAATGAAAATAAACATGAGATGGTACTTTACCCCAACACTGTTAGCTAGCAGATTTAAAAATGGAGATGCTTTGTTTTGGAGAAATTGTGGTCAGAGGGGCTCTCTCTCACACATATTTTGGACATGTCCGAAACTAAAAGAATATTGGATGAATATACTAAATTTGTTAGATGACATGTTACGGATCCGAATTAGGAGAGAAGCAAAAATAATTATGCTGTTGGTGGAATTAGATAGCTATCCACCAAATTGCAGATACCTGATAGGACATGCTCTAATGACAGCAAAGACAATTATTGCTAAATACTGGAGAGGGCCCATCGTCCCAACATTTGGAGAGTTCAAGGACCGTATGGCAGAGCAGTGTGTATTTGAAAAATGGCTAGCGTTCAGAAATAATACATTGAAAAAATATGGGGAGTCTTGGGATGTCTGGAGAAAATTCTTAAAGTCTTGACATGAGAAAAATATGTGATGCCAAATTTGTATTTTTTTTCTTTTTTTTTCTTTACTGGTTGAGTTGGTTACTGTTTGAAATCTGTCTGAACCGCTGACAAGTCAATGAGATTGCCTCTTTCTATCATTACTATTTTGACAAAGATAAATATACCGATTTGTTTGTTAAATGCTATACCGAAAAAAAAAGGGGGAATATATTAATAAGATAACTGTACCCATTAGAACATTGTTAAACAAAATTTGTTGTGTATGATCTGTACTACATATGCGGAAATGTTATGTATGTCTATTATATCCTCAATTTAAAAAAACCTAATGTTTAAAAAAAAACAAAAAACTAACCTACTGGTGTTTCTGCTCTCTGCTAACCAACCTCATCCTGGCATCTCCACGTCAGTGTGTGGCACAACCACAACTCCCAGCACGCCTGCTGTCTCTGGGTCATTTTCGACTCTGATCTCTCCTTTACCCCGTATATCTAATCTCTCACCCGAACGTATCACCTGCACCTCAAGAACATCACAAGAATCCACTCCTGTCTCATCATGGACACTTTAAAAATGCTCACTGTTGCCCTCATCCATTCCTGGCTTCATTATTGCAACTCGTTGCTTATCGGCCTCCCCTGCACCTGACTCTCCCCACTCCAATCCATCCTGAGTGTGGCAGCAAGGCTCGTCTTCCTTTACAGCCGCTTCTTGGACGCCTCTGCCCTGTGCCAGTCACTGCACTGGCTACCCATCAAATACAGAATACAATTCAAACTCACTACCTTCATCCAGAAAACTCTACATAGCACCGCGCCGCCCTTTATTGCTCCCCTCATCTCAATCCACCACCCAGCCTGCGTCCTCTGCTCCACTAATGAAATCAGATTAAGTGCCCCTTTAATTCGAACCTCTCATTCCCACCTCCAGGACTTCTTCAAAGCAGCACCAGTCCTCTGGAACGCTCTACCCCAAACTATCCGGGGAATTCCTGACACATAAAACTTCTAGCGTGCTCTAAAAACGCACCTCTTCAGGTAGGCATACCACATTCCCTAAATGAAACCCTTCTTTACTCCACCTAATAACATGCTTCGTGTCCTATTGACTGCAATCCCTGCAGTAATACCGATTCAACCACCACACGGCTTAAGTTTGACCATCATCTATGTGTATAGCATCCCTCACTCTCCACCTCACCATACCGAGCCCTTCACCTTCTGTATCACCCCATTATCTGTAGTATGTAAGCTCGTAGGAGTGGGACCCTTACCCCAACTGTTTCCATCGATCGCTTACTTCATGTAACAGTGTTTTTTGTATGTTTGTTTCTTGTATTTGTTCTCCCCTGTTTGCACATTATATAAATGATAACAGATGTACCTACCTGCTCTAATTTCCTCAGTGAGCCTCGTTATCAAGGACCCCGTCTTCGCCCAGAATACATGTACTTCAAGACCCTCTTGGAGAGTTATGAAGGAGCCGTCAGGAACACTTTACACATGCGGAGGAAAATCGAGGAAATGGGATGGGATGAAAATGGACGGGAGGTTAAATATATTTCCAGGTTATTTATCCATATCTATGTATATATGATGTTAAAGGGATGGCTGATGCAGTAATTAAAAGGGAATATGTAGATTTCCATTGTAATTATTAAGCAGAGAGTACTCCAATCTAATCAAGTACCGAGCTTCGTAGGCTACAGTCAGTGGAGTTTGGCCCACTGCCAGCAATGAAGTGACCTTGCTGGGTCTACAGATTGTTGGGTCAAGCAAGGCGAGATGTGAAGATTTTGAGTTTCATATCAGATGCAGAAGACAGAAAGTATCTACCATGTCTGACCTTCTGATTCTAGTATAAAATTTTGGCAACTTCTTCATGGGAATTTTCCCCTTGATTATGTTCAAACTTGCTGCATTTTTCACACTTTGCATTGAAAAACTGCAAACCTTTCCACAACACATTTGTTTGAACTTTTTTTACACAAGGTTCATGCCCAGTGGATCAGAAGATCCCTCTTATATAGACAGTGAGCAAGTTCTCACTTGTAAACAGGCAGTCGTTCATCTTTGAGTGACTGCCTGATCACAGTGAATGGAGGTAAGAAATCTATGGTGTGCTCAACCTCCATTCATTGAACGACTATCACTCCAGTGTGAATGCACAAAAGTGATAGTCATACTGACAACTGTCAGGCGCTTAAGCTCCCAGCAGTTGTCCCATCTAAAAGTACCCTTAGACTTGTGGTTGTCACCAGGGGCGTAACTATAGGGGATGCGGTTGCACCCGGGCCCAGGAGCCTTAAGGGGCCCATAAGGCCTCTCTTCTCCACATAGGGAGCCCAGTACTATGAATAAAGCATTATAGTTGGGGGCCCTGTTACAGATTTTGCATTGGGGCCCAGAAGATTCAAGTTACGCCTCTGGTTGCCACGTTTTTTTAACCCAACAACAGTAGCCAATGAATAAACTCACAGCTGGCTGTTACCATTCTTATATTATAGCACTATGCTCTAAGAATCCAAAGCCACTTGAATTGTGTGAAAACTGATGATGGCCCCATAATGAGGCACCAGCCACAGACATCTCCCATATTGCAGGCGTGGCAGTGGAGGACACTTGGCCATAGCAACCTAATCATTATTTAAAGGCAACTATCATTGCTGGAAAAAAATTATTACCAGCACCGACCTTCAGATATATTTAGTGGCTAGACCAGTCGTGTACTAGCTGGGTGCCAACCCTACTTAGGCTGGCTTCACACGGGCAAGAAAATTGTGCAAGATTTGTGCGTTGATAGACGCTTAAATCTCACACAAATGTGAACCGCTTTTTTTTAATGCCATCATACCCATGAGTGATTTTTTTCCCCCACATTGCATTGTTATGTGATGCTGGAAACAAATTGCGACATGTACTATCTTGTGCGTGCTCTTGCATCGCACCGCCCATTATTTTCAATGGGACCAGCGGCAGCATCGCACCATTTGCAATGCAAGGTTTCCCATTGAAAACAATTGGAGAAACTCTGCAAACAGCCGCGCGGGGGGGAGTGCCCTTCACCCCCATAGTGATGCGAGGCTGTTTTGACATGCAAACACCTCACATCCTCTGGAAAATCATATGGATGGCGAGCGTGATATAGGAGCGGGATTCTCTCCATTATGAAGTTAGCCTAAGACTGCGTTGTCCATATACAGTGGTGTGTAGAAGTTGCAGGTCAGGAAGTGTCAGTGTAGTGAGGAAGGCTTGTGCGCCCCATAGGCTGAGGGGTCTAGTCTCAGCCATGTCACTGAGTCCCAGATGTAGGTTCCCTAATAATCAGGCTCTTGAAAGGCCGAACTTTATACCCTTATCTTATTAATCCAAGTAATGCCAAAAAAATAGAGAAAAGCCAACAATTTGTCAATAGTAATAGAAGTGTTTTTGTAAACCGCAAAGCTGCTTAGGGCAAATTAGATGCATTTTTGTTATGCTCTGTATCTGCAGGAACATATCTGCGGGGTTTAGGGACCACAGCCACCTTTGATCCTATCACCCAGGAATTTATAATAGATACTCCACAGATACCAGCAACAAAGTGGTGGCCAGGAGGGTGCAAGTCATTTCTTTTTTTTGCACTCCAGTTCTTGATGTCTGTAATATAAAATGTTCCACACATGCCCAGATGGTAATTTCTGCATTTTTGATCTGAACAGTAGGAAAAACCAGCACACATGCTGTGGTCCTAGCCCAGCTATACAACAATGGACACAAGTACGACATACATCCATTTATAGTCCAGATGCGAAGTCTGAAGGACCACTCTCCACTGCCAGGTAACAATCTCAGTTCACTAGACCTTATGTATACGGACAACTAAACCCGATTCATAGATATCCTTATTCAATATCTCATTCCGAAATCATGAGTACTAATGTGGACTTGATTCCCTTTTGCTGCTATAATCTTCCTTTCTATGGATGATTTCCATTAGATTTTAGAACATAGCTGCAGATGTTCATGTCCATTCAGACATAAGACCATAAGTGAAATTGGGCACTGATATGGGGCACTAAGGCCTGGGTCAGAGTTGGCATTGTAATACATAATAAAGGTTTCCAGTGGGACTTGGGACAGTGCTCTGTGCAGGACAGTCGTGGCTTGTACAATGGGGGTATTTTCATGATCATACAGGAAATGTGGTGGAAGGCCATCAATCTAACCAAAATAAAGCTGGCTGTATATTCTATCCTACCAAAGGTATTTTGACATCTGACAAGAACTGTGATGGCTTTCTCATGGATGCCTTATGTACAGCTGCATCACTGGTGTATCCAATAGCAGCCAGTCCCTGTCGGACAATGCTGACACTAACTTGGTTTCTACTTGCTTGCATATTCTCAGTAGATAAGGGATTTCTGTGACCGGACCCTCTCAGGTGTCGTTTGTCCTTTTTGGTTAATATTTTGGGTTGTCTGGGGTTCTTTGTTTAGGCATGGTACATCCCTCTTTCCTCCACCTTGTGACCACGTAATTCCCATTTGAGCTGGTGTCTGGGTGGTAGTGGAATTGTCACAAACCAATAGTCCACTAATATGACAATCAAGAATGACGCCACGTGTAAACTCTGTAAGTTCCTTAGATTGAAGCATGTTCAGCAAAACAAACTATGGCTGACATAAGACACGATCCAAATACTTTTGGTAAAATAGCATAGATAAGAGAGCTGTTGGCCGAATACTCATTTGGCCTACAGGTGTCTCTTGTGGCTCCCACATACGTACGCATGCCAAAATCAGACAATTGTACAAGGTTTGTTTCAGCAAGCAGAATGGGAAAAACCATTCCTAAACAACATCCCTGGCAATGGCTTATCTCCTGGAGCCAACGGCCGGGCATATTGAAATCCAACAAGCTCAATTCCTTATTACCTGAAGTGCTGATGTTTGGGGACAGGCTGTCCATTAGCATGTAATGCAGATAAAAATCTGCTGTTCTACATCTTCAGACCTCCTCCATATCTTGCATTCCCTGTAAAATAACAAATCTGGAGTTTTTCTTCCTAGAACTTTGTTCTGTTCCTTTGATTCTGTGGGAAAAGTAAGAAGAAATGAAGACAATGGCTGTTACCATTCACTTTGTCAAAGGGGCGTATCCCTACAAAGTGACACTTGTCCAATCAGTGATGAAAGTTGTATATGTGGACACACCCCATTGACAAAAGGAATAGTAACAACCAGTCGACAATTTATTCAGACATGTCCAGGAGGCCTAGCAGAGAATCGCTACAATGTAGAGCTATAAGAAAATATGCTCCAGAATTGTTTTTCCATGGAAAGTGTAATTATTTACTGAAGCAAAAATAATAGTAGTGGTGGTAGGTCCTCTTAAAGGGAACCTGTCACCTTCCTAAAGCACCATAAAGTAACTTATGGTGCTGCTAGGTGAGGTGACAGGAAGCCAGGTCCTGTAAGGTTTTTATATTTAACCTGAGCCATATTTTTAATATTGTTTTCAAAAAAAATACCTGATCTCATTTTTATTCCGCATTGCTGAAAGGAAAAATACTTGTTAATAATCACATTTATATTTATCTCAGACTCTTTGAAGTTGTGTGCTTTCTAGATACAAACATGTAAAAGAATAGAAAGGCTTTGAAATTGTAAGAATTGGCACAAATGTCTTTGAGGGGTATTTTCCAGTGAAATAAGCTTCTTGTAATATAAATAATTAGCTTTTCTTTGTCCCTTTTTTCATTTGCCAATTTGGCAGCATATTTTTTTAAATACTAAAACTTTACATATCAAAAGTTGTCCTGAATTTTAATACCTTGAACACAGAAATAAACACAGAAACTTGAAAAAATATCAACATTGCAAAAGTTTTCGGAAAAAGTAAGGAAATTGTATATTTGTACCTATATATTACCCATCACAATGTTGCTACTGCTGCTGTCTGGATGCTGCATCTTGTGAAAATATTGGATGTGGCATGAAATGCTGTCTTTGTGTGATTGATGTCCAGCAAATGCATCATTCCTAGCTTGGTACATCTAAACATGTGGATGCTTTTAAAAGATTAGGACAAACTAGATTGAGAACCCCGACTTTGTCCACATGGAATTTGTATTATTTTATCTAATCTGTGTTTTGCTGTATTTTGGTATGGGCAACACAGATTTTCTTTAGAATCCATGTTAGGCCTTAGTCAGACGGGCGTTTTTTCGCGCGATTTGCGGATCGCATGATGGATGCGCATCCGCAAATCGCGTGACCGATGCCCGAAAATCGCCCAAAAATCTGCTCCTAGCCGCGTTTCATTAGAAACGGGCTGGAGCTGTCCAGCGCATTGCATTCAATGGAGCCGGCAACACAGCCAACTCCATTGAAAGCAATACGCTGCGGGCGAGTGTGGGATGAATTGTTGGGAAGGGCTTAAATATATAAGCCCTTCCCTGCAATTCATCCAGAAAAGTGTTAAAATAAAAAATATATACATACTCACCTGCTCCCGGCAGCCGGAGTTCCACTTTTCTGGATGCATTGCAGGGAAGGGCTTATATATTTAAGCCCTTCCCAACAATTCATCCCGCGCATGCCGGCAGCCCATTGCTTTCAATGGAGTCAGCTGTATTGCCGGCTTCATTGAATTCAATGGGCAAACATCGTTCTTCTCTGCCACAGCTGTTACAGCTGTGGCAGAGGAGAATGATTTGTCTTCTATATGTTCTCAATGGCGTCGGTGCTGCTGCCGCCGGCCCCATTGAGCGCATATAGAGAAGAGAACAGGAATCGCAGAACGCAGATAGGTGCGATCTGCGATTTCTGTTCTATAATTTATCGGACGAGCGCATAAAAAGCAATACAGCCAACTCCATTGAAAGCAATACGCTGCGGGCGAGTGTGGGATGAATTGTTGGGAAGGGCTTAAATATATAAGCCCTTCCCTGCAATTCATCCAGAAAAGTGTTAAAATAAAAAATATATACATACTCACCTGCTCCCGGCAGCCGGAGTTCCACTTTTCTGGATGCATTGCAGGGAAGGGCTTATATATTTAAGCCCTTCCCAACAATTCATCCCGCGCATGCCGGCAGCCCATTGCTTTCAATGGAGTCAGCTGTATTGCCGGCTTCATTGAATTCAATGGGCAAACATCGTTCTTCTCTGCCACAGCTGTTACAGCTGTGGCAGAGGAGAATGATTTGTCTTCTATATGTTCTCAATGGCGTCGGTGCTGCTGCCGCCGGCCCCATTGAGCGCATATAGAGAAGAGAACAGGAATCGCAGAACGCAGATAGGTGCGATCTGCGATTTCTGTTCTATAATTTATCGGACGAGCGCATAAAAAGCGCTCATGTGTCCGATACCATTGCAAAGCAATGGTTTAAAAAAATCGCCGGACGCATGCGCAGATCGCACAAAAAAACGCCCGTCTGACTAAGGCCTTAATGCGTCTTTTGTTCAAGTTGTAAGGCAAAATCTGTCTGTTTGTGTTGTACAACCCAATTTGTATTTGTCATACTGCTGAGATAAAAAGAAAGCTGCGCTGTGATTGGTTGCTAGAGCCTAGCTTTCATTTCTTGCACAGCTGAGGAAAAATAAAAGCTGCGCTGTGATTTGTTCCTATGGGCAACACAGATTTCAATCTATGTTAATGTGTCATTTGCTCAAGTTTTAATCTTGGGCAACACCAGGTATCTCTGCTGGCTTAATAATCGCATATGTGCGGCAACGATGTCTGCCCTCACGTGTCTGCCCGTTTGGGGAGGCCTAGCTTATGATGTGCACCCCCTTCCCCTCCGCATCACCGCATGGTGGCAGAGTGGAGGTGCGCTTCTGCATCACCAGATAAACCTGTCTTGTTTCTCCCTAGAGAACTCTATACATTTTTGGGCTAAAACGTAGCATCTGTCTTTCCTCAAGATGCAAGCTATCTCTCTGCCGAATTTAATCAAAATAGCTTCAGCAGTTTAGCCGTGAAAAGGTAGCAAATAGACAGAGTTACTTTCGCATTTATATTAGTATGGATATGACGACATCAAAACATTAACCCCTTAACGACCAATGACGTACCGGTACGTCATGGAGCGTCGGGGTATGTATGAAGAGAGGTCGTGAGGTGACCTCTCTTCATACAGCACGGGCGTCAGCTGTTTATAACAGCTGACACCCGCGGGCAATAGTCGCTATCGGCCGTGAGATCGGGGGAGCCGTGCAGGTGTCATGGCAGCCGGGGGCCTAATGAAAGGCCCCAGGGCTGCCTTAACAGACTGCCTATGAAGCCATCCCCGTGGGGTGGCTTCATAGGCTGCCTGTCAAAAAGCAGTATGACGTAATGCTATAGCATTACGTCATATTGCAGGAGCGATCAAAGTATTGAATATTAAAGTCCCCCAGGGGGACTTCAAAGTAATGTAAAAAAAAGAATCAATAAAGCTTTTTTTAATTGAAAAAAAAAAAAAGTTGCAAAAGTTTAAATCACCCCCCTTTTGCCATGTCTATTATTAAAAAATCTAAATAATAAATTAAAAATATGTATTTGGTATCGCCACGTGCGTAAAAGTCCGTACTATCAAAGTAGTGCATTATTTTTCCCGCACAGTGAACGTCGTCCGAAAAAAAAAATAAAGAATGCTAGAAATGCACTTTTTTAGTTACCCTGTCTCCCAGAAAAAACGCAATGAAAAGCGATCAAAAAGTCGAATGTACTCCAAATTGATACTATCGGAAACTACAGGACATCCCGCAAAAAATGAGCCTTTGCTGAACTATGTCAACGGAAAAGTAAAAAAGTTATTGCACGCACAAAATGACGGCAGAAAATAATTGAAAAAAATTAAATGTCTTTGAAAAAAAAAAGAGGAGTATAGTAAAAAAAAACCCATACAACTTTGGTATCGTTTTAATCGTACAGACCCATAGAATGAAGTTATCATGTCATTTTTTTTGCTGTTTGTGCGCCGTAGAAACAAGACGCACTAAAATATGGCGAAATGTCGTTTTTTTTTTCATTTTACTCCACTTAGAATTTTTTAAAAGTTTTTCATTACATTATATGGTACTTTAAATAGCACCATTGAAAAACACAACTCATCCCGCAAAGAACAAGCCCTCATACAGTGACGTCGATGGATAAATAAAGGAGTTACGATTTTTTTAAAGGGAGGAGGAAAAAACGAAAATGGAAAAAGAAAAAGTGCCGTGCCATGAAGGGGTTAAAGATACTAAATAGAGATGAGCGAGCATACTCGTCCGAGCTTGATGCTCGTTCGAGTATTAGGGTGCTCAAGATGCTCGTTACTCGAGACGAGCACCACGCGGTACTCGTCTCGATTAAACGAGCACTGACCATTGAATTCAATGGAGCCGGCAATACAGCCGGCTCCATAGAAAGCAATGGGCTGCAGGCGATCGCGGGATGAATTGTCGGGAAGGGCTTAAATATATAAGCCCTTCCCTGCAATCATCCAGAAATGTGTAAAAATAAAAAAAATATATATACTCACCTTGTCCCGGCAGACGGAGTTCAGCTCGGCCGGCCTGCAGTGGGTGTGAAGGGGGTGTGAAAACCTTAGCAGAACACCAGTCATATACAAAAATGCTCGAGTCGCCCATTGACTTCAATAGGGTTCGTTACTCGAAACAAACTCTCAAGCATCACTGAAAGTTCGACTTGAGTAACGAGCACTCGAGCATTTTGGTGCTCGCTCATCTCTAATACTAAATAATAGGCACACTTGATCTCCGCATCTGCCATAATGAACATCAGTTTTAGATTTATTTTAATTGTCTACAATATAACTTCTTACTGTATAATTATGACTCAGTAAATTTCCAACCAACTGTTACTTTTAAGAGGTTGTCCAAGTCTAAACTATTGATGACATGTACTGGAGATAAGTCATTAATAGTTTAGACTTGGGGAAGCCATGTAGCAAACATTATAATAAGTTCAAACATTAATAACTTTGGCTGCTAAGTCACATATTCTTATCTTTCTGCATATAGCTGTCTTCAGGTTTTGGGGATTTATATATCCTTCTTTAACCCCTTCCCTCCCCATGACGTAAGGGTACGTCATGGGAGCGGGGTACTTCCCGCAAAATGATGTACCCTTACGTCATAGGGATAGTGCGAGATCATAGCAGATCTCACACTATCCCGCAGAGGGAGCCGGCTGTCACTAGTAGCTGGCCTCCCGCTGCGACAGCGGGGGCATCGGAGATGTGCCCACCTGGTGTTTACCCCTTTCTTGCCGCGATCTAAGTAGATCACGGCAGTGAAAGGGT
This sequence comes from Eleutherodactylus coqui, assembly GCF_035609145.1. Classification (NCBI taxonomy): domain Eukaryota; kingdom Metazoa; phylum Chordata; class Amphibia; order Anura; family Eleutherodactylidae; genus Eleutherodactylus; species Eleutherodactylus coqui. Next base: position 198,427,821 of record NC_089839.1, read on the forward strand.
TCACTGAGGGAGCGTGCTCCCTCTGTGACTTCAGCCGGCCCTCGCGATAACATCCCGAGCCCGGCTGGTTGCTATGGCAACAGGACACCAGATACCGGCGTCCTGTATTTCCATTGCCTAAGATAGCTGTAATAAGTGATAAGGCATGGCAGGAGAGAAGTCCTGCCATGCTTTATTGTAGCGATCATTAGTGCTGCAGTGTAAGTCCCTTAGAGGGACACAAATAGTGTAAAAAGAAGAGCAAATTAAAGTACAAAAAATAAAAATGAAAAAAAAATGTTAAAAATCCCTTTTTTTATGCTTTTTCTCATAATAGCATAAAAAAAAACAACACATATTTGGTATCAACGCATCCGTAATGATACGTACAAAAAATTGAACATGCTTTTTATCCTGCATGGCAAAAAGCGTTAAACAAAACGCTAAAAAACTGAGGCAAAATGCAAATTTTTAGCATTTTGCCTCCCAAAAAACGCAATAAAAGTGATACAAAAACCTATGTACCCCAAAATGATACCAATAAAATCTACATCTCATCTCACAAAAAATTAGCCCTCATAGAGTTCCATCCATGGAAAAATAAAAAAGTTATAGGACTTTGAATGCAGTGATTTTAGAAAAAAATAATAATTTTAAAAAAAAAAGGGTTTTTATTGTGAAAAAGTGGAAAAACCTAAAAAAAATCTAAAAATTTTGGTATCATTGTAACCATACCGTCCTGCAGAAAAAATGTATTGGGACATTTATGCTGCATAATTATCGCTTTAAAAAAGAAAATCTACCGCAGAAATGATGCGTTTTCTCTCCCTACGATCATAAAAAAAATAATAAAAGTTTTACAATGTAGTCTATGTACCCAAAAATGGTACCAATAAAAACTACAGTTCGCCACACAGAAAACAAGCCCTTATACGGCCGCGTCGACGGGAAAATAAAAAAGTTATGGCTTTTGAAAAATGGAGATGATGTCCTTAAGGGGTTAAAGCAATAAAACATATAGATGTTCTGCATTTTTAGAATATAGCGAAGGGAAAATATTCAAATGTCCTTTAGCCTTTAGTTTTTTTGAAACACTTTAAGCTTATCATACAGATTAGGAAAACCAGTAGATTTTTTCATATATTATATATGTTTGGGGACCTTCAAACAGTCCTCAACATCAAGAGTTTGGAAAATTGCAGACCAGAAACCTTGAATTTTAACATGTTCTTGTTGGAAGTAAGTCATTGTCAGAAGTGTCTGACAGCCGCTTGTTTCTCTCTTCCCTACTGAATATCCACTTATCTGGGGGAGCGTATATCAGTTGAATGATCATTTGATTGACATATATCATATGTATACGGATGGCTTGAATCACCCTAGGGGGTCTCTATAACCTTCCCACCAATGAACTAATGTTCATTTTTACTATTTAGAAATGTAGCAAATGCATTTTCTATATCAGAAGTTCTCAATAAATCCATCATTCCTACAACTGATCTGAGATCCCTCTTTTGAGTCAGCTCACACCTTAACCAATATGTTTACTTCCATTGGGTGTGCAATAAAATCATTTTCCTTCACTATACCTCTTACATGGTTAGAGTGCCCAATACTAGTACCAAAACTTATAGTACACCTTTTTGTGCCTTGTCTTGGGAAAAACTAACTTGATATTTCTTTAATGAACTTGGGATTTTCTTTTAAATGAAATAAGTGACAAACAAACAGAAAACTTCTCCATAGTTTTAGCCATTTAGCTTCACACTGAACAATCTGGTTCATATTATATATACAAGAGAGCTAGATTGTTCCATGTGAAGCCAAATGGCTAAATCTATGGAGAAGTTTTTGTATGCCTTGCAGATGGTCTAACACACTTCAGTGTTCACAAGTGTGAAGTGCTGTGGCGCTTAAATAAATATTATTAAAATTCTGCCTGATGTCATTATCAATAAAGCCAAATCCCCTATACTCAGCCGGCATTCTGTCTCTCCCCAATGCGCTTTAAGAGCATGTGAACCACTCATAATCATGCTTCCTCCAGTAAACACAGTACAGCTGACATCTGCACATGCACAGATACTGGATGTCAAGAACTGTATTACAAAGGAGAAAGTATGATTATGTGTGTATCATATATCTCCATATATGACTATCCTATGGACAGGATGGCCATCCAGAGGAGACTGAAGGCTAGCAGAATGGAAGAGGCATGGCTTTAGCAATATTGACATCAGGTGCATTTTTAATAAAGTATGTACGAGTACCAAATCATAGCAGTTAACACACAATTCTGAAGACTCCCCACAAAGTGGCCAACCCCTTTGAAGCTCCCCAAAGGTTTCTCAGATTTGCAAATTATAACTATCAGTTTATCTCAGAAATACTCTCGTCTGTTTGCCCCCAACATCCTTAACCTGGAAAATTAAAAATACTCATGGCGAGCCAACTTCCACAGCTTAGGCTAGTACTCTGCTGATCATCCAGGAAGTCACCCACTCTCATCTTTAGGAGATTCAGCTACTGATCTACATTGAGAGTCCATGGAATGAGCACAGGTCCAATGAGACAATTGAGCCAAATTCTAATCCACACATTCACGCTGAAATTTACATTGTCTTCTGACCATATCATGCATTTACTAGTAATTTTATTAAATCTACATTGAATCGGCACTTTGTAATATTCTAACATGGTCACACAATGATAGTCTAGGCTTCACCTCTAGACTGCACTGTCAAATGGATCCATGCATTTATCGCAATAGGAGGAAGCCACTTCGACTACTCTATCCATTAGTCATAGCAATGGTTCCAGGGAATTTAAAGATATATGAAATTGGGTTTTACTCTCTCTCTCTCTCTTAGAGGAAGCACATGACAAAATTTCAATCCATATTTTGGTGCCCACAGATGCCCATGCACCATACCATCATGTAGCACATCTACGCCTTCCTATTCAAGTACTCTATTGTTACTTCAATATAAGACATTGGTATTGATAGACAGCACTTTCAAAACTCAGCAGTCTTTAAATACTTTTCAATGGGGAAGAAGAATATCAGCAGGCTGAAAACTTAAGGTTTGAGTGAAGTAACAAGTTACATGAGGTGTTTCTGTGTTCTGAAAAATTTATTTTCATATCTCCTAATTTAATAAACAGGATTTTATTTGCATAGTGAGAATCTTGTGAACAATATAATCCAGTACTTTCAGTCAATAATGAATATCTGATAACTCTGAGTATCACTTCATTAGATTTTAGAAGATGAAATCCCACTGAGCGCTGATGGTACAGACAGAATGCACAAAATTGGAAAATTTGATTCATCTGTAGAAAGCAATTTTGTAAAAAAAAATCTCTTCCCAGTCTTCATACTGTCGTAGATTTAGTAGTAGAGTTTTTTCTCATGCACAGTAAATTGGTAATATAAATCCAGGGTCAGAGATAATATTATCTGTAAAATATTTTAATGAGAAGCATTCAATCTTTTATATCCAAAAAGGTTATGGATGACATCAATGACAAGCATCGCAAAGTGATACTTGAATTCTTGAGAGGACAGTTTAACAAAGTATACAGGAATTAAATGTGCAGCTGGGAAGGGTCATACTTTACCTCGAACAGCCATTAATCTTTTTCTAAGCAAATTTCGAAGGTCAAAAATTTCTAGGATCCATGTATAGGCATAGTTTTTGTATATTTGGCTTCATATTCGGAGCCATGATTATTTTATATCAGGTAATTACTTATAAGATTACAACTTTAAAAACATTTTTTTCAAAGTATTTATCTTACTATATTCGAATGTGTGGGGAAAGCAACTTCTTGTAAACTTGGGTTTAGTGTGCTCAAGTGGTCTGATATTCTTCCTGGCTTAAATAGAGACTAAGAACAGCACTAATATTCACTGAACCATTTAAATGGATGCAACAGTCCATCCTTGATGGAGCAGTCTCTTAATATAGCCAATACATCCAGTATAAGGAAAGGCAAAAGGACATCAACATCCCAAGAATTGGCAGAATTTAGTTAGGCAAGGAAATATACCAGTAGAAGCATTTCGACCCTACTATAGAGTCTTTTTGAAGCACTTTTTAACCATAATCTAATGAAGTGAATTTAACAATAACTCCATGACAACCAGGGGTATACATGTATGCTGGGGGGATTAAAAGAGCAGACTATAGAGCTGAGTCAACTTCATATACAACAGGTGCTGGCTGTGTTAGGCGGCTGACACACATCTACAATTGCAGCTCTATTCACAATTGTCTAACCACATAGACGGCATGGTCAATGCTGACCATGGCATCTAAGCCGTTAGAGAGATAAGGGGATCTATCTATTGTCCTATTAACCCAACCCTTCATTACAGGAAGATTTACAGCAAAGAAAAACACAGATATTTGAAGTGCCAAGGAATGCTGGGGCTGCTAAAAAAAAATCACGGAATTTTTGTTTTACCCCCTAAATTGATGCACAGGAAAACAGAATAATCCAGCGTCGTGTAAAAAGCATCTGTCACCTACTTTTAGTCCTATAAACTTAATTAATTGAACGGCGCTGGTAAGTAGTAAAATGCATTGAGTGGCAGCTTCCAGTGCTGGCACCGAGAGAACAGCAGGGAAGGTAAGCATAAAACTTACATTCCCAAAGGCCATGGGTTACCTGCTTTCAGCCCATGAGTTGAGTTTATAGGCTAAAAGTAGATGACAGCTTCCCCTTAGGTTCTAAATGGGGAAAAATAACATGGCGGTAAGGCTGCCTGTCCACGGGCGTTGCAATATCGCGCTGCGGATCTCCCCCGTGGGAGCCACCGCCCGGGAGCAGGAGCTAGCAGACGGTTCCCCCCGGTAAGCCTATCTGACATATAGTCTCATCGCAGAGAATCACAGCAATTCTCAGCATGCTGCGATTTGCCAACCGCAAGCGGAGAATCGCTATGATTCTCCGCTCGTGGACAGGGGGCTGCGCTTTCCATAGTAACGGATTATCGCCATGGGGAACGCAATGCAAAAAACGCCTGTGGAGAGGCAGCCATAGTTATGAGCTCCAATAATGAAGTAAAACAACATTTGGTTTTGCTTGAGAATTCATTTTGTGTGTAAGTAGTGCTATAGGTAGTATGGACCAAAACAAACTGCGTGAACTCAAGTATAAGCAAGTTGTGGTATTTGTGTGCCAAGCACTTGACATGTACAGCCAGCTAAGATTAATGAAACTGTTACTTACTGAACTTCTAGTTTAGTGACCTACTTAATTTAAAGCTCTAGTTTTCTGTAGCTTTTGTCCAAAATTCAGAGCATAAGAATGTTTTTTTTCTCGCTTGTGGTTTTGTGAGCTTCATACAACTGCTGTTCACAGGAATTGTAACCCCTGGGACAATGCAGAATAGTGTAGGGTATGAGTGTACAAACGTGTTAAATACACTACATGTCCATGTAAAGTCGGTCTAACTGTAAGAACTATGTTCTGTGAAACTGCAGTATAGCACTTTGTTGTATCATTTATGGCAAAAACTATATTTGAACTTTTATAGGGAACCTGTCAGTGGTTTTAGCCATACCAGACCGACGACAGAGGCTATTCCAAATAAATATTTGTAACTGTCCCATTTCTAAGTATAGTTTCAAAAAATGTTTTTAAAACCCTTGCGTGCTGCATGCAAACACCATGGTCCAGCCGCTGGGCAGGCCTGGATAGTCTCCAGTGGCTGCAGGTCTTAGCATACACCCGCCCACCCCGGCTGTTGTTGTGTTATGTCATTCTGAGTGTGCTTGGAACTTCTTGCATGCACTGTAATATCCGTGGACCAATGCATGTGCGGATTAGAGCGACAAATCTGCCCACAATAAGAATACATATTCTGTGCATGCGTCGGTCCGTGAACTTCCAGCGCATGTGGGAAGTTCCAAGAACACGCAGCCAGGGAGAGCGGGTGTTTGCTAAAACCTGTGACCAAAAGAAACGGTTCGCACCCCCCTACTGGACTGGACCTCGGTATTTGCATGTGGGAAGGTTTAAAAAACGTTTTTTAAGGTATGCTTAGAAATTGGACATTTTGGAAAGGCCTGTTACTCGGTAGTTTGCTCCTGTATTCTGTCTAGTGCAGTTAAAATCACTGATAGGTTCCCTTTAAGTATGCGCTGTGGTAAGACTTACAAGTGTTAGAAGGGTTAAATAATCTGATAAATTACTGTCTAAATGTACTGTTAGATCATACGGACATTATACAGGGTCGGCCATGGAAAATTAGCCTGGCACCACACTCTTATGTTCACAAGAAAATCTGTCTTTGTTGCCCATAGCTACCAATCACAGCATAGCCTTCATTTTCCCTCAGCAGTATAAGAAACGACAGCTGCGATGTGATTGGTTGCTATGGACAACAAAAACAGACCTTGTTTTAGACAGTTTTCTAAGGAGTCTGGTGCCTTGTTACTTTTCCGTAGCCCACCCTCTATATGTAGGGTGATAATTCCCGGTATGACAAATGGGAAGCCCCAGTTCGGGTGTACTGGGTGTGCGTAGATTTCCACATCCATAACTTTCGCTTGCAATGATAGTTGATTACCAGGGTTTTCGTTGCCAGCACCATGGCAATCAGTTCAGATGGATGAATAGATTGTAGGAGTTAACATTTTAATTCAAGAAAATGAAAGAAATTAAAGCGGTTGTGCCAAGTTTTAAAGTTATTCAATATCCACAAGACAAGGGATAACTTTATGATCAGTGGCGGTCTGGCTGTTGAGACTCCCGTTGATCCCAATGATGGAGGTATTAAAGCCCTTCACATGAGTGGAGCCCAGGTTGTATACCCATGCTGCTGATCCTTTCATTTTAACTAGAGTGTTGGAGATTACCTTGTATTTGGCAATCTCCAACGCTCTCAGCTAAAAGAATGGAACAATAACACTCATGCACAACCTCTACACCACTCATGTGGGGACCTTTGTGACCCTCGTTCTCAGGATCAATGCTGGACGCAACAGTTGAACCCCTAGTGATCAAAAGGTTATCCTCAGCCTCCATTGTCTTATACGATAGAAAAGCAGCTCTGTGAAATGATACGTGACCAAAGTGAATGAGAGTCACTCTCTGTAAATGAGTACATTCTAATGTAACTGTATTATATCAATCATATTAATATCACAGGGGTTTACAATGTCAACAAACAGATAGTATAAGGGGCGGTTTTAGAGAAAATCTGGCCCTAAGCAAATTTAGAAATTGGGCTCCATATACTGGAATACTGTATTAACAGCACAGTCACGGTAAATATATTCAGGAGGCGACGTGCAGAGTGCTGCAGCACTGAACGCTAGTACTGCCAAGGGTGTAGTTAGTGTTTACAAATAAAATTATTCATATACATTTCTAGTTACCAGGACCAAATATTACCAGCATACCAGATTACATACTGTATTACTTCCATATTGATTTGGAACAAAATGCACTATATAATGGTCAATATTACCAATCATACTACCACACCATGCCCACTACCAGTACCACTATATGGTATTATCAGAACATAGCAGGGACAGGGGTATGGAAGAGAGGAAAAACAGCTAAGTGAACTGAAATGAAAACTTAAAGGGGTTATGACATCTCCCATGTCCTAAAATTTATTGAAGAACATATATATATATATATATATATATATATATATATATATATATATATATATATATGTATGTGTATGTGTGTGTGTGTGTGTGTGTGTGTGTGTGTGTGTGTGTGTGTGTATATATCACACCCATTCACATGAAATATGTTGGGTTGTAACCCTTTCCCTGCTGTTAAGGTGGCATGTGCCCCTCACACATCAGTAAAGACAGTTTAGAGTTAAAGGGTTATTCAATGTACACATCCCATAGACACTAAGCCCTGTATCAGATATAGCACATACAGTATAGCAGGGCTACTGGGTGCAAGTTACATACTAAGCCCACTGAGAGATTTTCAACAGATGATAGCTCAGGGGGCCTTCTGCAAAGACAGGAAGAAGGCAATGCATTACCTGTCATTTGTAATTTTAGTGGTGAGGGGGCCCTTGGGCCCATAAGCTTAAGGACCCTAAAATTGTGACCCCTATTACCACACTACTGCTCAGGGAGGGTGCCACAACCTATCTGTACACTTGCACATTTGCAAGTCCAGTTAGTGCTTCAGAATGCTTGGGGGCACCACTGGGAATGGGAGCCATGGGCAATCGCCCCATTTTCACTCCCTCCAAACCCTCCCTGCTTACTATTTATGAGTCACAGACAGAGTGTATTAAACAATATTTTTATTGATTTCACTGGTAATCTCTTTTTGGCATAATTTCACTGATTTCTGGTTTACATTATAGTTTGCAACATTTTGGTTCATACAGTTATAAAACCATTTTATCAGTAAGGATTGCTATCTTCTCAGTGATTTATTTGTACTGTTAGTGTGGAGACTCCCAAGATAACGAGGGCTCTTGATGAAGGCTGTGAGCTATTTGGGCTAAAATATTAACTAACATCTAATATTTATCATTATTTCTGCAGGAAGCAGTCTAGCTTTAAAAGGTTGACCCTGGGGTGTCACTACCACTGTGGTTCACTTATAAGGTGCAGGACAGCCCACTGGATAATATGAGCTTCATTAACCCCTTAAGGACCAGGTTGTTTTGTACCTAAAAGACCAGGCACTTTTTAAAGATCTTACCCTATTTTTTTACTTTAGCTACCAAAATTATTTTTGCTGCATTTTTTTTCTGTGAGATGTAAGGCTATTTTTTAGTATCTTTTTCACAGATTTTTTTTCCCAGATCTTTTTTTGTTTTATTGGGGGTAAAAAGCTAAATAAAAAGATTTTTTAACATTTATAGTTTTTTTAATGAGTATATTTATGCTAAAATAAAGTATGGGAATGGGTTCCTCATTGTGTTTTGGACGTTTTGATATATAATGTATACGGTTTCGGATTACAGGGCGCATACGGCGACGGTTTTGGTTGACGTCGGCTTTAGATCATTTTCTTTCTTATGTATATATTTTTATTTTATTCTGCAATTGTTTTTTTTACTTATTTTTGTAACTATTTTTTTTTTACCATTTATGTCCCCCATGATGTCATATAAGACATTCACATAGTCTTTTTTTTTTTTATTTCTCACTTTTCCACTGTACCTGGGGCATCCGTAGGAGTATCATCCATAGGAGCCGCAGTTACAGGGAAAACATCCCGCTGTAGTGACAATAGTCACTGGCAGAGCTGATCTGGGTCTGCTAGGACACTGAAGCCCTGCTGTAACAGGGGGCCCCGGCGGTCACATAGCAGAAGAAACACTTCCACTTTCTTAGTGCATAGTGCTCATTGAGCCCTATTTATCTAGGAAAAGAGAAGGTTAAAAAACACTTCTCCCTTCTCCTCCTGGTTCTTGGCTGTAACTAACAGGACCCGGAGGACCCGACCTGCTCCTGCTTGATTGCAGGAGCAGAGGCTTTAACTCTGCACCGTATTTATGCTATTGGCTGGGATTAAAGTTCAGGACCAAGCGCCATAAATTTATCACTCTTGGTCCTTAAGTGGTTAATAGGCTGTTAGATTGCATGGTGCACTACTTGTAATATTATACTTGTACATAGTTACCGCAGTCACCCCCTTCCCCAATATGCAGTATGAGTGGTGGTAAATCAGTATTTTGCACCATTGCTACCTCCTCCATATAGCATTTTGCCCGTTCTGCATGCTGTCAGGAAGTGGTGTTTTTACCTGCCCTTATACTGGTATAAAAGTATATACTTGTATTGGTATATCAGTAACTTTGACCACCTTCTGGGATTTTGAACTAGTTTATAATATACAGCTGATGCAAGAAGTAGCAAATTGTTTTGCTTAATATTACAGACTATTCAAAGTGCACTGAATAGATCTCCTAGATTTCTGGCCATAAAATATACATCTGTCTTTGCCAGAAGTCAGTCATATGATAAGCTGACATTTTTTTCAGGACTGAAACAGATTTAGAAAACAAGAAAATGGCAAAGGCTGTCAATGAGATGGATAGCATGCCATGCAAGGAGTGTCAAGAAATATTCGGGAGAAAATAATGCAGTAGTGATAAAGTATTCTATGCCTATCATGGGAAAAAACGGAATTCTAATTTAATTTATCCCCATCTGATAAAATATAGCATAGCAACAGAGGAGACGCTGACATCTTAAATATTTTAAAGGATTTAATTAGTGCAAAACAGTAATGTCTTCATTTATACCAAATTCAATTTGAATAGAAATGAAAGAAGCATTATATTATAGACAATCTACGAGTGCGGCATTTCATTGCTAGGTTTTATGTTCAACAATTACAGCATTCCATAGATTCGGACGTTAACTAGATTGGAGGAATAGTTGATAAATATCGAAGCATGAATAACAAAAGAAAGTTAATGAGATCAGATAAGAAAGAATTGAGAGAGGAAGATCTTTAGTGCAGGTTGTTTTCAACATATGAAATTGTCAATTCTTGAGAACATGTCAGAGAAGAAAATGGGACGCTGGAGATAAAGAAAATGTGACATTTCTGTGAACGTATGGGGCCAGAAAGGCAAAAAAAAGAACAGAAAAATATTTCACAGAGCAATCCATAGTTATTCTGTTAATAGTAGGTATGGTAAAAGTTATACAATGCTTTATATACTTTGTGTATCATTGTACAGCTTCTGCTTGCTGCCATCAGATGGCAGAATTCATTGAGACTGAAAATCTGTCTTGGTCACATGATTTGTTACTGTACAGTTATTAGACATCAAATAATAATGACCACCTGTCTGTGAGTGAGGGAGTTACATCCTCCGCCCCTGATCACATGACCGTGATGTCATCACAGGTCCTAAAACATAAAACCTGCAGAGTCGGACAGAGAGTCGGACAGCAGCTGAGTGCTCACATGACCTGTGATGATGTCACCTGTGTGGGAGGAATCTGGGGTCAAATAACCAGAGGGTGATCAGTGTGTGCAGGACTCTGCTGTGCTGGTTGTGATCCCTGTTGTATGGAATCAAAAAGGTATATAGCAGAGCTGTATGTGATCTACATGTAGCAGAGCTGTGTGCATGTGATGCGCATGTAGCAGAGCTGTGTATGTGTGATGTGCATGTAGTAGAGCTGTGCGGCGCACTGCGCCACCAGAGGCACTGGTACTATAATTTCCTAATAATTACTAGTCTATTTTATAACAAGCCCTATAAGGGCTCTTGTCAACGTTCATTTTTTCTCAGCATATTACGCGGCCGTGTGATACGCGGTAAATGGAGTCAATGGATTTTTATTGTTCCATGCACATGTGTATATACACATGAGAAATAGATTGCAGTGTGAGCCCTATACATTTGTATAGGCAGTGTATGCAACGCTGTCCATATGCAATCCATTGCGTATGGGACGTGTTTTCATAAGCAAACCCTACTATGAAACAGATTGGGAATTTTAAAAAAAGAGACACTGTGCCTGACCGCATGCGTGTGATACATGAGCATGTGCAGTAGACTTGCTGCCATACGCGTTTTTTGCTGACTCTCTGTCGGCAAACTTGCTATATACAAATACAATTAAAACGTTGTGGAGAGACCGTAGAGTTTTAGCGATATGGCCGTGGACATGAGGCCTAAGTGAGACAACATAAAGTAGTTTTATCATAGTTTTGCCATGATTTTCAAAAAATCCAGCACAACACCCCAACACAACCGCAATGTGTGTCCCCACCTATCAGATGTCCAGGACAGATTTTCAAAGCCTAGAAGTAAACACTGAAAATATCCCCTGAATTACTGCAGGAAATTGATACACAAATTATATCAGTAAGTTATACAATTTTTTGCTGCACTGCGAATAAGCTTTGCTGAAATTGGAAAAAAAAATCTACTAATTACACCTGCAGGAAAGTGGAGAAAAAAAATAATTTTCCTTCACTACATTATGTTCATTAACCGTAGAAGTATAATTCATTAACATGCCCACCGGCGTGCTCCGCTGTTAATACTGCATGTCACAACACTCTGTTATTTGTGTAGTGCAGTCTTTTTCCTGCAAAGTGAATGAAAAGCACATTATGCAGATAGTATAGGTGCTCTACAGGTGGATTACTCTTTAGCTTGATTGTTAACGTGATATGATATCACGGTGTGTTGTGCTATCGGGGTGGTTTACTTACACTCTGAATTGCTTTGCAATGGGTTTAGCTGTGGTAAGATGAGAGAACAATAGCTTTTTAATGGGTTAATATAAGATAACTTTCTGTGCTAGCAGAATCAAGCTACAATTTGCTGCATCTGTATGTTAAAGGTAACCTGGCAGCTCTGAATAGCACCATAAAATAAGTCAAGATGCTGTTTGAAGAGGTGATGGAAGCTGGGAATGTGTTTTTTATACTCAACTACCCAACCAATCCTGCTGTGTTCCCTGGTGAAGTCCATGTGCCTCACAAAGTCTGACTCTTTTCAGACTGCCATGCACGTGCTCCCCCATAGAAGTCTATAGAAGATTGCATGCCCAGCAATCTGTAAACAGTCAGATTTTTGTGAAGCAGACACACTTCTCCAGAAGACACTTCGGAATGGGTAAGCTGGTGAGTATAAAAAGCACATCCCACTGTGCCAAGTCACCTTCCTGGACAGTCTATGGTGCTGTTTGGAGCTCACAGGTTCCCTTTAAGAGCACAGCACCCCACAAGAGCAGGAATAACACAAAGGGCTAGTGTTGCTCTTCTTGATTGGCTGTAGAATAAATTTGACCAGATTTTTGCAAAATCAGATCAGGTAAGTCCAACCCAATTTTTGACGAAAACTGTAGAAAAATCAAATCAAATTTCCAAAATGCCCACTACAGAGGTCAGAGTGCAGCCAATCAGAAACCAGGGCATCTTGATGATGTCACCAAATCTGTCTTCCATTTTGCATGTGGGCAGCAGTTTTGTTGGACAACTGCTTCACATGACCTTGCCATATATAACATAGGCAGTGTAATCAGCCGACATTTTACAGTTAGGTTCAGGACAGAGAAGCTGCATTGGGAATCTTCTGTCTATATAGAATATAGTCTGTTGTTAAAGACACATATTATACAGAAGACATACTGCTACTGGGTGTGATACCTTGTATAACAGCAAAGAAGTTAAAAAGGGTATTGGAGGTACCATAGAAAGGTGATCTGTACATTGGTAGAGGGTATATTCTACTGCTATAAATGTATATAACAGCAAATCAGACCAACAAATTATGCTTTGGCATGGGGTATATTGCAGTTTACTGTTTGCAGCCTCCGATATTGTTCAAAGTCACCAATTTGGCCAGTATTTATTATTGGCAGGCCTTACGCAGCTAGCAGTGGCGTGAGGGAAATTCAATTATGTTGCACCAAATACGTACACTTGACAGGTATACAAGTTATCCTACATGGCCTTCTCTTCTCAGATATTGGGCCACCCAAGGATTGTGGCCCAGTTAGCTGTTGCTGTTTTTTTGATGAATATACAACAACAGAATCTCAAACAGGGAAGCAGCAACTACAGAGTGTGTGTCAGCAGCCTCAGATGTTCTTCAGTTGTGAGTCCAGCCACTAAAAAAACATGAAGAAAGTGCTTGCAGAAGGACCATGATATAGCCTACATCAAAACATTAGATCACTACTGGGTGACCACCCTCTTTGATCCCTGTGCAAGGCCAAAATGACAAATTTTATTCCAGCAGGGAAGGATTTTAAAATGCAGCAGTATCAGGACAGACTGTTAAGCAGCTTCAGCAGAATTGTTTTCTTTGGCTGTGTACTATCAGAAAGCACAGCTGGGGGTGTGATAACAGACCGACCATCTACCTGTCCACAGACCCTGTGGATTGCTTAACATTTATAGAAATGAGCCAGGCATGTATTTCATCTGACTTCTACACCCCCATGGCAGATTGGCACTGATTAGTTAGCATGCTAACACTTTTTCCTCACATAAGACTGAGCACAGATTTATATCACAGACCACACTGTGCCCTCAAAGTGCTGTTGCTGGTGGTGGTGGTGGTGGTGCTGCTCACCTTCTCCAGCTTCAACCATGTTTCCCCCTCCAACCCCTCATTCTCCTAAAATGAAAATGTTGTGTTCAACTGGTAAAAAAATGTTCTTGTAAAAAATATTAAATTGTTTTTACAACAAGCAGCACACCGGCTGTGTTCTATAGTATAATTTTTGGTAACTCTACAGCTGTTCCTTGGAGCAGGCCTGTGCTTAAGTGTTGCATTCACCAGATATGATCTGTCATTTGGAAATGTATGTAATTGCTTTTAAAACTGGCAACACACTTGCTGTATACAGGGGTGTAGCTAAAGGCTCATGGGCCCAGGTGCCAAAGCTTATCTTGGGGCTCCCAACTTCTCTTAACCCCTTAATGCAGAGGTGTAACCTGAAGCTCCTGGGCCCCAATGCAAAATCTGTAACAGTGCCATCAACTATAATGCTTTATTCATAGTACTGGGCTCCCTATATAGTGACAAGAGGCCTTATAGGCCCCCTAAGGCTCCTGGGCCCGGGTGCCATCGCATCCCCTGCATCCCCTATAGTTACGCCCCTGGCTGTATTCATTCTGTAGGCACAATTTTTGATCTAGGAGACCCTATGTGGGCCTTCTTTTGTTTTCAGTGACACCCCTCTGCTATAATTTATCCACACACCACTGTACACTATGTTCCCCAGTTGTGTGGCTGTATTCCCACAAAATTTAGGTGGCTTTTGTTGCATTGGGGATCTACTACTATTGACTTTATTGGGAGTCGGAATTGGTCATCCTGATTCACAATAATTGTTTCTGAAATCAGGCCGATGCCGATACAAATCGATTATTCCACAAATCGCTCACCATCACAAAGGACAATTCTGACATTATTTTGCTACCTCATAATACATTTTCTTAATATAAAAAAGCCTATTTAGACTACCTTTATTAGCAGTAAAGCAAGTAAATATTTCACTATTATGACTTCTTCTAAAATAGGAAGCATTTCAGAGAGTTGACAAAGAGTAGAGGCATATGCTTAGATCCATCAATGCTTGTATGAGCACAATGCTCATTATAAGCCATCACACAAATCAAAGAAAAGCCCACAAGCGCTCGAAAGCGAGTTGCACGGACTCATCATGTGTCATCTGTTGACGGAATACCTTACAGGTATGACACTGGAATTTTATCATACTTGATAATACATTTTGGCATTATATCTTTATGAGATTCAGACACTAAACCAGGCAGTCAAACCCTATTGAATGCTTTTCATATCAAATACAGAAGAAACCAATCAGAAATTAACATACTGGACATGTCTAGAACTTTATCTGCTAACTCAATGGTAAGGATTTACTTGACGCACTGACCATATGTTATTTAGTATGCTAACTATGGCAAGTTATTGATTTCTTCACATCATAGAAGGTGCTTCCATTCCAGTCATTTTGATTTACATTTTCTATGTGTTTTCCTTATTTCTTAGTGCTAAATTTGGACATATGAGTGAGCTTAGAACTAAACATCCCTTATTCAATAGTATTGCACTGATCTGCTGGCGGTCTATAGAGTTGGGTCAATCCTTGTACAGGTCTGCCAAGAAAACAAGCTGCTTTCATACCCTCTTCTAGATCTCCATCTAAATGAAATGGTATTAAAAGTATCTCTAGATGCAATTGTATTATAACGTGGCATTTACGTCTTTTCTTTTTTGTTATATTAGTTCATTATGCTTTAGAAAATGTGTGAAAGAATCAGAACACATTAACAATAATCTTACTTAGTGTGGCATACATGATTAGGGATGACTGGATTAACTGAAGACGATAAGTTCAATAGTTGTAGGAAAACAAGCTAGTGATTCATCATTTAGGATGGAATCTCAGAGGGACAAAATGGGAATTAAAAATGGAAAATAAGGGAACAAAATGTTATTATGATAAAAACTCATTTGATTTTTAGATATGCTGACATATAGAGCCATTTTTCCATTAAGTTACATTGAAGTTCATGTATATTGAATATCCATTACTAAGATAAGGAAAATTGAAATTACCTTAAACACAACGACCTCCTAAGATGACCTTACAATATTCCAGGCCTCATTATATCAGTCTAATTACTTCATAAATAGCCTCACTAGCAAAACATTTCAAATACTTTCTACACATAAATCTATGCACATGTAGTAATCTCTACAATATGAAATGCGAATTCTTGTCACAGCAATATTATAATGCATGAAAATGCAGAGTTGTAGTGAAAATCACCAAAAATACTGTTTTGACGTAATTTATCAAAACCACAAGACAGCAATATTAATGTGGCAGGATTGATTAAAAAGTCCTTGAATTTTAATTTGTTGATGCTTGTTATTCAAAAAAATGAAAACTACACACACACTTTGATTTCTGATATGGCAAGGTATGACTTGAGATTTAATTGTGTTTTTCGAAGCCCTCATGTGCACACTGCCATATTATGGCTCCATACAAGGCTTGGCTAGTACAGCATCCAATATAAGTGTATGGGCCTTTATTGGTTGACTACATGTCTCTTATTTCACATGTGTTCTTTCTGTTGGATTTTTGCAGAAATTCAACAAAAAAAGTGTTGCATACTTCATTAGATGTCACATCAGTCCTACTGGGAACAAATCAAGAAGGGAACAATGGAATATACTATGTGAGTTTCATTTCAAGTTATTAATGTGTTGTCTACAAAGCTTGCAATGCATGGAAATCATTATCTTTCACTATAATTTAATGTATACCTTTAGATAAAAATGACCATGCTATATTACTGTATCTTTACACAGCAGAATTGTGTTCTATCATGAACTCTGAATGTATTTAACAGCTACTTCTGAGCAGCCATATTTAAGGCCAATTTACACACAAAGATAATCTTTCAAACGATTGAAAGATTGAAAGTTTTAGGGACCTTTTTTGCATAAAGTGTTAATGGACACTAATGTCCATTAATACTTTATCATCTTCATTTGCACGTAAATGCTTCTTCAAAAGCTGTTTGCAGAGCCCAGCGTGTGACTAATGACACACCCTGCTGTGCAAACAGCTGCATACTGCCAGCAGAATACAGTGTGATCTCCCGACTCCCAAGGAGAACACAGCATGTGGTCTATTGAGAGATGGTTTATTCACCTTAAAATCATTGTTCAGACTAAAAGTGCAGGATGCTCGTGTTACATGTAACAATATCACTCATTTTCGGTCATTTGAATGACTTTTGAGTGATAATTGTTACTTGTAAATTGACCTTTACTCGCATGGAGCTGTTGAGCTTACATAGTTATCCATTAGAGATGAGCGAGCACCAAAATGCTCGGGTGCTCGTTACTCGAGTCGAACTTTCAGTGATGCTCGAGAGTTCGTTTCGAGTAACGAACCCCATTGAAGTCAATGGGCGACTCGAGCATTTTTGTATATCGCCGATGCTCGCTAAGGTTTTCATTTGTGAAAACCTGGGAAATTCAAGAAAGTGATGGGAACGACACAGAAACGGATAGGGCAGGCGAGGGGCTACATGTTGAGCTGCATCTCAAGTTCCCAGGTCCCACTATTAAGCCACAATAGTGGCAAGAGTGAGACCCCCCCCACACTGTCAGCATAAAGATGATTCTCCTCTGCCACAGCTGTAACAGCTGTGGCAGAGAAGAACGATGTTAGCCCATTGAATTCAATGGAGCCGGCAATACAGCTGGCTCCATTGAAAGCAATGGGATGCCGGCGATCGCGGGATGAATTGTCGGGAAGGGCTTAAATATATAAGCCCTTCCCTGAAATTCATCCAGAAATGTGTAAAAATAAAAAATATATATATACTCACCTGGTCCCGGCAGACGGAGTTCAGCGCGGCCGGCGGCAGTCCTCCCGAACTGCTCTGAACAGCTGTGAGTAGTATTCAGCAGCCGGGGATTTAAAATCCCCGCCTGCTGAATGATCTGCCTCTGATTGGTCACAACCTGACCAATCAGAGGCAGATCTCACTCACACACCCATTCATGAATTTATGAATGGGTGAGTGACTGCTGCCTCTCAATGGCTCAGCAGGACCAATCAGATTGGAAAATATATATATTTTTAAATGAATGACGAGTGAAGCCGTCCAGTCATTGGCTCATGTTTAGAGTAAATGATTTTTTGAACGATAATCTTTTCATCTAAAAGTACTCTTAGGATGAAAGGAGTGTAAGAGATACTATTCAATAAGAGAATGAGATGTTGAGGAGTAATAGTAATAAAATGACAGGAGTCAATTTACGAAATGCGATTAATTCATGAAATGTGATAGGCCTGCAAAAATGGTCTTTAATTAAACTTAGAACTGTTGATATTGGAAACTAATCTGGCATCAGATTTCAGAGAACTGGTGCATCATGAGCAATGTCTTGCTGATATGATACTGGTGGATCACAGCTGGAATCTATTTGCTGGAGACAGAGAGCTGAATGCATTAAGGATGTTTGGCAAGGGTCTTCAGAGAGGTAGCTTGCAAAGTGATTGCTAGTTAATGGACAATCATCAGGGATATGGAAACAGTCTATGAAAGAAAGTTCCATGGCATGAGATAACATAGAAACCACAACTACAGTATTAGGCTGTGACTGCTGTCAGCTCTATCTCTCCCATTCCTGGCTGGCTATATTTCACCTCTCTCCAGTTCTAGCTTCTATGTTTTCGACACTTTGAGCATTCTCGGAATGCGATGATGAATATGCCCTATGTTAGCTAAGTAGACCCGAACAGAAAGCAAGATAGTTTTTGCAAGAGGCAACATTGATCATCTTGGTTAAGGGTAAGTTTAAGAGAAAAGAGTGTCCTCCAGTGGTTTGGAGTAAAACATTTTGCGCAATAGTTTTAAGTATGAAACAGTGGCCACTAGTGACTAATTCCTGGAATGACAACACAATCCTGACACTTGGAAACAAGAGTGAAAGATATGGATTATGGATGATGTTTATCTTAGATCATTGAAAGAACATAGTGCATGGATAGGATGGTAAAACGATTTGAAGGAGGAGATATAGGGAGGTGTGGTGTTCTTAAAAGCTTTGTGGATAACAGTGAGGAGTTTAATTTGAATTCTAAAGTTCACAGGCAAGCAGTGCAGTCACTGTCATAGGGAGAAGACATTAGTGCAGTGATTAAATATAAATATGAGCCTAGCTGCTGTATTCAGGATAGACTGGGCAGCGGAGCATTTGCAGAGGGAAAAATCGATTAGCAATCATATACAATAATCTAGATGATAATGTGAGCAATATGAGTTTTGTCCATATCCTATGTAAATAAAGAGTGGATTCTGTGGCTTATGCGTGAAATTTCGACATAAGGAATAAAGGAAAAGTCTGAGTTAAACAAAATCCCAAATCAGCTTTTTTGGTATTAGCAAAAATGGAAATGTCTGGCTTATATATTGTAAATTTTTAGGTGGCAAAAACGTAAAAATCCATGTTCTTAAAAAAATTCAATTTTAGATAGAGAATATAATGTTATACACAGCTGGCAGACAGACAAAGGTATTTTATAGCAGTGCAGGGGTGATGTCATAGCGTAAGAGGTAATGAGATGGTACTGATAGTTTGTCCAAAAGAGTCTGTTTAGAGAGAAAAGAGGAGAGGACCTAGGACTGAACCGTGAGGAACCCCAAATGTAAGGGGAAGAGAAAAAGTAGAGTAAGCAAATGATACGCTAAACATCTGGACAGAGAGTTAGCAGGACAACCAAGAACATGTAGCATCTTTAAGGCCAAAAGAGTGAAACATATGGAATAGTAGTCAGTGATCTACATTGTTAAACCCTACAGACAGATCCAAAAGATTCAAAAAAAGAATTGTTGTCCTTATGTCTGTCCATGATGAGATCATTTTAGACTTTAGTAAGATCAGTATCTGTAGAGTTCAGAAACCAGATTTTAGGGGGCTGAGAACAGAGCTAACTGACACATACCAGATAAGGAGAGGGTAGACCAAGTTTAGGGATGAAGGGGAGTTTAGAGACAGACAGAGCAGGATTGGTCAAGAGTAGAGATGAGCGAACGTGTTCGTCCGAGCTTGATATTCGTGCGAATATTAGGGTGTTCGGGATGTTCGTTATTCGTAACGAACACCATGCGGTGTTCTGGTTACTTTCACTTCCTTCCCTGAGACGTTAGCGCGCTTTTCTGGCCAATTGAAAGACAGGGAAGGCATTACAACTTCCCCCTGCAACGTTTAAGCCCTATACCACCCCCCTGCTGTGAGTGGCTGGCGAGATCAGGTGTTCGCCTAATATAAAAGTCGGCCCCTCCCGCGGCTCGCCTCAGATGCCTGGTGAGTTAGATGAGGGACAGTGCTGTTTATACCGGAGCTGCTGTAGGGAAAGAATTGGTAGTTAGTGTAGGCTTCAAGACCCCCCAAAGGTCCTTATTAGGGCCACTGATAGCTGTGTGTTGGCTGCTGTTAGCAGTGGCATTTTTTTTTTCTCAAAATCGGCTCTGCAGAGCGTTGCACCTGGCATTAGGGACAGAAGTGTTGCATAGGCAGGGAGAGTGTTAGGAGTGAGTGTAGCCTTCAAGAACCTCAACGGTCCTTTCTAGGGCCATATTTATCCGTGTGCAGTACTGTCCAGGCTGCTGTTAGCTGTGCTGCATTTTTTTGGGGCTTCTCAAAATCGCCTCTGCAGAGCATTCCACCCTCCATTGATACTGCAGGGAAAGAATTGTATAGGCAGGGCCACAACACAGTTATTATTCATAGAATATACGCAGTGCTGCCTTTTGGTGGAAAAACAAGTGAAAACAAATCTATTTGTCCATCCTCTGTCCGTCCTTACGGGCGGTGGACACGTGTGAGCTGCGTGAAAAACATTGCTAAATCATACGCACCCAGCTACGCTTTACTGCTGGCTTCGCCATTTGCTTTCCTTAATTGGGAAAAAAAATACCTGCTCTGCCAGAGTTATAATAACTCTGCTACCCTCACGTTCTGTGACACATTAGCAGGGACACAGCACAGTTATTAAACTTCTCATGTTCATTGAATATACGCAGTGCTGCCTTTTGGTGGAAAAACAAGTGAAAACAAATCTATTTGTCCAGCCTCTGTCCGTCCTTACGGGCGGTGGACACGTGTGAGCTGCGTGAAAAGCATTGCTAAATCATACGCACCCAGCTACGCTTTACTGCTGGCTTCGCCATTTGCTTTCCTTAATTGGGAAAAAAAATACCTGCTCTGCCAGAGTTATAATAACTCTGCTACCCTCACGTTCTGTGACACATTAGCAGGGACACAGCACAGTTATTAAACTTAGATTATTCATTCACTAGAGGCAGTGGGGCCTTTCGTTTTCCAAAAAGGGAAAAAATTATATTTGGCCTGCAGTCTTGCGCCAATTTATTTCCTGCCTGTGAAATCAAATCACTGGTAATACAGCATGCTGAGGGGTAGGGGTAGGCCTAGAGGACGTGGACGCGGCCGAGGACGCGGAGGGCCAAGTCAGGGTGTGGGCACAGGCCGAGCTCCTGATCCCGGTGTGTCGCAGCCGACTGCTGCGCGATTAGGAGAGAGGCACGTTTCTGGCGTCCCCACATTCATCGCCCAATTAATGGGTCCACGCGGGAGACGGTTATTAGAAAATGAGCAGTGTGAGCAGGTCCTGTCCTGGATGGCAGAAAGTGCTTCGAGCAACCTATCGTCAACACGCAGTTCTGCGCCGTCCACTGCTGCAAATCCGAATCCTCTGTCTGCTGCTCCTCCTTCCTCCCAGCCTCCTCACTCCACTACAATGACACCTGCTCAGGAGCGGGAACACTCCCAGGAACTGTTCTCGGGCCCCTGCTTAGATTGGGCAGCAGCGGTTCCTCTCCCACCAGAGGAGTTTATCGTCACTGATGCCCAACCATTCGAAAGTTCCCGGGGTCCGAGGGAAGAGGCTGGGGACTTCCGCCAACTGTCTCAACAACTTTCTGTGGGTGAGGAGGACGATGACGATCAGACACAGTTGTCTTGCAGTGAGGTAGTAGTAAGGGCAGTAAGTCCAAGGGAGCAGCGCACAGAGGATTCGGAGGAAGAGCAGCAGGACGATGAGGTGACTGACCCCACCTGGTGTGCAACGCTTACTCAGGAGGACAGGTCTTCAGAGGGGGAGTCAAGGGCATCAGCAGGGCAGGTTGCAAGAGGCAGTGCGGTGGCCAGGGCCAGGGGTAGAGGCAGGGCCAGACCGAATAATCCACCAAGTGTTTCCCAAAGCGCCCCCTCGCGCCATGCCACCCTGCAGAGGCCGAGGTGCTCTAAGGTCTGGCAGTTTTTCACAGAGACGCCTGACGACCGACGAACAGTGGTGTGCAACCTTTGTTGCGCAAAGCTCAGCCGGGGAGCCAACACCAACAGCCTCACCACCACCACCATGCGCAGACATATGATGGCCAAGCACCCCACAAGGTGGGACGAAGGCCGTTCACCGCCTCCGGTTTGCACCCCTGCCTCTCCCCCTGTGCCCCAACCTGCCACTGAGATGCAACCCCCCTCTCAGGACACAGGCACTACCGCCTCCTGGCCTGCACCCACAACCTCACCTCCGCTGTCCTCGGCCCCATCCAGCAGTGTAGTTCAGCGCACCGTTCAGCCGTCGCTTGCGCAAGTGTTCGAGCGCAAGCGCAAGTACGCCGCCACGCACCCGCACGCTCAAACGTTAACCGTCCGCATAGCAAAATTCATCAGCCTTGAGATGCTGCCGTATAGGGTTGTGGAAACTGAGTCCTTCAAAAGTATCATGGAGGCGGCGGCCCCGCGCTACTCAGTTCCCAGTCGCCACTACTTTTCCCGATGTGCCGTCCCAGCCCTGCACGACCACGTCTCCCGCAACATTGTGCGCGCCCTCACCAACGCGGTTACTGCCACGGTCCACTTAACTACGGACACGTGGACAAGCACAGGCGGGCAGGGCCACTACATCTCCCTGACGGCACATTGGGTGAATTTAGTGGAGGCTGGGACAGAGTCAGAGCCTGGGACCGCTCACGTCCTACCCACCCCCAGAATTGCGGGCCCCAGCTCGGTGCTGGTATCTGCGGAAGTGTATGCTTCCTCCACTAAAGCACCCTCCTCCTCCTCCTCTGTCTCGCAATCAAGATGTGTTAGCAGCAGCATGTCGCCAGCAGTCGGTGTCGCGCGGTGTGGCAGCACAGCGGTGGGCAAGCGTCAGCAGGCCGTGCTGAAACTACTCAGCTTAGGCGATAAGAGGCACACGGCCCACGAACTGCTGCAGGGTCTGACACAGCAGACCGACCGCTGGCTTGCGCCGCTGAGCCTCCAACCGGGCATGGTCGTGTGTGACAACGGGCGTAACCTGGTGGCGGCTCTGCAGCTCGGCAGCCTCACGCACGTGCCATGCCTGGCCCACGTCTTTAATTTGGTGGTTCAGCGCTTTCTGAAAAGCTACCCACGCTTGTCAGACCTGCTCGTAAAGGCGCGCCGGCTCTGCGCACATTTTCGCAAGTCCCACACGGACGCTGCCACCCTGCGCACCCTGCAACATCACTTTAAGCTGCCAGTGCACCGACTGCTGTGCGACGTGCCCACACGGTGGAACTCTACGCTCCACATGTTGGCCAGGCTCTATGAACAACGTAGAGCTATAGTCGAATACCAACTCCAACATGGGCGGCGCAGTGGGAGTCAGCCTCCTCAATTCCTTTCAGAAGAGTGGGCCTGGTTGGCAGACATCTGCCATGTCCTTGGTAATTTTGAGGAGTCTACCCAGGTGGTGAGCGGCGATGCTACAATCATTAGCGTCACCATTCCTCTGCTATGCATCTTGAGAAATTCCCTGCAAACCATAAAGGCAGCTGCTTTGCGCTCGGAAACGGGGGCGGGGGAAGACAGTATGCCGCTGGATAGTCAGGGCACCCTCCTGTCTATTTCTCAGCGCGTACAGGAGGAGGAGGAGGAGCATGAGGAGGATGAGGAGGAGGGGGAAGAGACAGCTTGGGCCGCTGCTGACGGTACACCGGCTGATTGCCTGTCATCCTTTCAGCGTGTATGGCCTGAGGAGGAGGAGGAGGAGGAGGAGGAGGATCCTGAAAGTGATCTTCCTAGTGAAGACAGCCATGTGTTGCGTACAGGTACCCTGGCACACATGGCTGACTTCATGTTAGGATGCCTTTCTCGTGACCCTCGCGTTGCACGCATTCTGGCCACGACGGATTACTGGGTGTACACACTGCTCGATCCACGGTATAAGGAGAACCTGCCCACTCTGATTCCCGAAGAGGAAAGGGGTTCGAGAGTGTTGCTATACCACAGGACCCTTGCGGACAAGCTGATGGTAAAATTCCCAGCCGACAGCGCTAGTGGCAGAAGGCGCAGTACCGAGGGCAAGGTAGCAGGGGATGTGCGTAGATCGAGCAGCATGTACATCCCAGGCAGTGCAACAGTCTTTAAGGGCCTGGCCAGCTTTATGGCTCCCCACCAAGACTGTGTCACCGCTCCCCAGTCACGGCTGAGTCGGCGGGAGCACTGTAAAAGGATGGTGAGGGAGTACGTAGCGGATCGCACGACCATCCTTGGTGACGCCTCTGCCCCCTACAACTACTGGGTGTCGAAGCTGGACACGTGGCCTGAACTAGCGCTGTATGCCCTGGAGGTGCTTGCTTGTCCTGCGGCTAGCGTCTTGTCGGAGAGGGTGTTTAGTGCGGCTGGGGGAATCATCACAGATAAGCGTAGCCGCTTGTCAACCGACAGTGCCGACAGGCTAACACTCATCAAGATGAACAAAGGCTGGATTTCCCCAGACTTCTGTTCTCCACCAGCGGACAGCAGTGATACCTAAGCAATACGTAGGCTGCACCCGCGGTAGGAAGCATCGTTCTCTCTCACCATCCAAAACGGGGACATTTCTGCTTCATCAATCTGTGTCTAATATTCCTCCTCCTCCTCCTGCTCCTCCTCCTGAAACCTCACGTAATCACGCTGAACGGGCAATTTTTCTTAGGGCCACAAGGCTCACTCAAATAATTTTTCTGAACAATTTTTATAAGTTTCAATGCGCTTAAAAGCGTTGGAACTTTAACTTGAACCAATTTTTCGTTACACTAGGCTGCCTCCAGGCCTAGTTACCACTTAAGCCACATTAACCAAAGCGATTCACCTGCCATCTTCATTGGGCATGGCCAATTTTTACTGAGGTACATTAGTACTGTTGGTACACCAAATTTTTGGGGCCCTCACCTACAGTGTAATCATAGCAATTTGTATGTTCTTCGCCTGCACTCATGGTACAGAAAGGTGTGTGGCGTTGGCCTACACTTTAGCTACATAAATGTAACTTGGGCCTTGGCTATACTAAGGCTACTGAAATGGAACTAAGACTGCGCTCCCGCTATACTGCTGCTTCGGAATTGTTACTAGGGCCTGTCTTGAGTGCTACTATTGCTGACATGGAACGAAGACTGCGCTCCCGCTATACTGCTGCTTCGGAATTGTTACTGGGGCCTGTCTTGAGTGCTACTATTGCTGACATGGAACGAAGACTGCGCTCCCGCTATACTGCTGCTTCGGAATTGTTACTGGGGCCTGTCTTGAGTGCTACTATTGCTGACATGGAACGAAGACTGCGCTCCCGCTATACTGCTGCTTCGGAATTGTTACTGGGGCCTGTCTTGAGTGCTACTATTGCTGACATGGAACGAAGACTGCGCTCCCGCTATACTGCTGCTAGTGATATGTTAGTGGGGCCTGTCCTAATGTTACGGCTGAAATGTTACGAATTCTGGCCTCTGCCTATACCGCTGCTAATGGTATGTCTCTGGGGTGTGGAAACAGAGGCTTCCCAAAGACATGATGGCGGCGAGGCCATTTCCCACCAACGCGGTTACTGTAAAGGTGCATATAACCACAGACACGTGGAGAGGACACGTAGTGCCTCAAAAACATCCCCCTCCTCCTCCAACAGGGAAAACATTCTTGGCAAATGTCTTTGCATTGGTTCGTCTGGTGGCAGTCCAAGAATTTCACCTTTACCGACACAACGAGAGCCCCCACACCATCCCCCCGCCACGGCCCACTTAATCCTGGCCGCATTCCGAAAACCAACAAAATACAACCGTGCTACTAGGTCCGCAGTCACCACCACATTACCACCAACGCGGTTACTGTAAAGGTGCATATAACCACGGACACGTGGAGAGGACACGTAGTGCCTCAAAAACATCCCCCTCCTCCTCCAACAGGGAAAACATTCTTGGCAAATGTCTTTGCATTGATTCGTCTGGTGGCAGTCCAAGAATTTCACCTTTACCGACACAACTAGAGCCCCCACACCATCCCCCCGCCACGGCCCACTTAATCCTGGCCGCATTCCGAAAACCAACAAAATACAACCGTGCTACTAGGTCCGCAGTCACCACCACATTACCACCAACGCGGTTACTGTAAAGGTGCATATAACCACGGACACGTGGAGAGGACACGTAGTGCCTCAAAAACATCCCCCTCCTCCTCCAACAGGGAAAACATTCTTGGCAAATGTCTTTGCATTGGTTCGTCTGGTGGCAGTCCAAGAATTTCGCCTTTACCGACACAACGAGAGCCCCCACACCATCCCCCCGCCACGGCCCACTTAATCCTGGCCGCATTCCGAAAACCAACAAAATACAACCGTGCTACTAGGTCCGCAGTCACCACCACATTACCACCAACGCGGTTACTGTAAAGGTGCATATAACCACGGACACGTGGAGAGGACACGTAGTGCCTCAAAAACATCCCCCTCCTCCTCCAACAGGGAAAACATTCTTGGCAAATGTCTTTGCATTGGTTCGTCTGGTGGCAGTCCAAGAATTTCACCTTTACCGACACAACGAGAGCCCCCACACCATCCCCCCGCCACGGCCCACTTAATCCTGGCCGCATTCCGAAAACCAACAAAATACAACCGTGCTACTAGGTCCGCAGTCACCACCACATTACCACCAACGCGGTTACTGTTAAGGTACATATTACCAGTCTGACTGGGGCATGCAGACACCTTGACAGAATGAATAGTGTGTGGCACATAGGTTCCCCATTGCTATGCCCACGTGTGCAGCTCCTGATGGCGGTGGCACAGGATTCTATTTCTCATTGCTTCTGTACAGCATTGTGGGCTATCGCCCCGCCCCTTTTAAAGAGGGCCGCTGCCTAGCCATGCCAACCCTCTGCAGTGTGTGCCTGCGGTTCCTCCTCATGGCAGACGCACTTCTAAATAGACATGAGTGTGGCGTGGCATGAGGGCAGCTGAAGGCTGCGCAGGGACACTTTGGTGTGCGCTGTGGGGGGGAGGGGGGGCGGTTGGTCAGCATGTAACCCAGGAGAAGTGGCAGCGGAGTGTCATCCAGGCAGTGATTGTGCTTTGTTGTAGCTAGTGTGGTGCTTAGCAAAGGTATGCCATGCTAATGAGGGCTTTTCAGAAGTAAAAGTTGTTGGGAGGGGGGGGGGCCCACTCTTGCCGGTATTGTGGCTTAATAGTGGGACCTGTGAACTTGAGATGCAGCCCAACATGTAGCCCCTCGCCTGCCCTATCCGTTTCTGTGTCATTCCCATCACTTTCTTGAATTGCCCAGATTTTCACACATGAAAACCTTAGCGAGCATCGGCGAAATACAAAAATGCTCTGGTCGCCCATTGACTTCAATGGGGTTCGTTGTTCGAAACGAACCCTCGAGCATTGCGGGAAGTTCGTTCCGAATAACGAACACCCGAACATTTTGGTGTTCGCTCATCTCTAATATTCAACCATTTCCTGGTTCCCGTCACTAAAGTCTGAGTGGCGGCTGAAAATTTGACTCTTTTCAGAGTCGTGTGGGTGCCCATAGATTTTATAACAGAGCAAGCGCACAGAACTCTAAAAAGCCGGAGTGTAGCCTTCAGCGGCGGGCACCACGGGAACCAGGAAACAAGACCAGTAGAGTATAATAAATACAGCACCGCCCTAACATCACCATAAGTTAGTTTATAGTGCTGAAGGTGGCAGGTTCCCTTTAAAAGTGTAACTTTCTTGTGTAGGGAAATAGTAGTTGTCACAAAGACATGCTGTCGTGGACTACCTCAAGAAGTATAGCTGTATAACTCCATATCAGCACAGTTTTATGAGAGACGGCTTCTGTCCAACCAACCTGATGAGCTTCTATGAGGAGGTAAGTTCTAGACTGGACCCGGGAGTCATTGGATCTTGTGTATCTGGACTTCTCTAAAGAGTTTGATACTGTGCCGCATAAAAGGTTGGTATATAAAGTGAGAATGTTTGGTCTGGGCGAGAATGTGTGTAAGTAAGGGTAGGTAACTGGTCAGTGATAGAGAGCAGAGGCTGGTTATTGATGGTACATTTGGGTCATTGTTGCTAGTGGGGTACCACAGGGGGCAGTATTGGACCCTATTCTTTTCAATAAATGTATTAATGACCTAGTAGAGGATTGCACAGTAAAATAGCAATATTTGCAGATGATACAAAACTATATAAAGGAATTAACACAAGAGAGGATAGAATGTGGTTGCAAATGGATCTGGACAAGGGCAACTAAAGTAATAAACAGAATGGGCAAACTACAATACCCAGCAAGGTCATCAAAATTTGAAGTATTCACTTTAGATAAAAGATGGCTGAGGGGTGACTTAAAAATTATGTATAACTATATCAGGGGACAATACAGAGATCTCTCTCATCATCTACTTATACCCAGGACTGTGACTGTAACAAGGGGGAACCCTCTACGTCTAGAGGAAAGAAGTTTTCTGCACCAACATAGAAGGGGGTTCTTTGCCTGAGGACGTGGCAATGGCAAATTCAATAAAGGAGTTTAAGAGGGGCCTGGATGCCTTTTTTGAGTGTTACAACATTATATGTTATAGTCACTAATTACATCAGAAGGGCCGGTGATCCAGCGATTATTTTGATTGCCAAACTTGGAGTTTGGAAGGAATTTTTTTCCCCTTAAATAAGAAAAATTGGCTTTTACCTCATTGATGTTTCTTTGCCTTCCTCTGGATCAACAATGGGAAGGGTGGGGGGGTAATGGGGTGAATTAGATGGACACAAGCCATTTTTGGGCCTAGCATACTATGTTACCTAATGGTAGACAGCTAACTACTCCAAAGCAAGACTATATTTTCATCATGCTAGTAATGCGCGCTTAGTGTGCATGCTGGGAAAAGCTTTTCAGGCTTATTCAAAGGCTCCATTTACCCAACGAGAATTAGAAGTATTATTTTGCTCTCCACTGGATGCTTAGTATACCACAAAAAATGTAGTAAACTTCACTAACGCATAGAGAGGTATACAGAAAAAAACAAATACTGTGCTGTATACGTGTTATTTTTACAATAGGACCCTATGGGCAAAATATCCAATATGCAAACTTCTACAGTGGGATACGGTGCAATCCTCCTCCAGAGGGGTACGGCCGTAGTGTGATGAGAGTGCCCTTAGTTGTACACATATACACCAGCTAATACTTTCTGCTTTACACTTGGACAATTGATATAAATGCTGTGATATTACGTTTCTGTTTATAATAAATCAGAATTCATCATGTAACCTCTTTTCAGGAATATCCGTTGGAGACATTGGGCCCAAGATGGCTTTCGAGAACCTTGACAACGGATACCTCCTGATGAGCAATATTCGAATCCCAAAGGAAAACGTGCTAAGCAGATACTCTCAGGTACCCCTGTACATGTGATATATATGAGACAGCATATTTAGAAGACCCCTTTTATAATACAGGGGGTTTAGATACAGTGGCTCAGCTCTAGCATGCCAGATCTACACAGTGATAGTGATTGCAGTGCAGTTACCTCCATTGATCACAAGTGATGTCTTCTTCATGGTCTGCTCTGTAGTTCCTTTTCTTCTCTATCTGGGCCTAGACCACCATTAGCATTCATTCAGCCACAACTAGTTTCTGCACACTATTAATCCTTCCAGGGGCCTCACTAAGTAATAGTGCCCCAAAGATTAATAGCACCCATTCTGTGGACTCACAAATTAATAATGTGCCCTCTGAGCCCCTCAAATTTATAAAATGCTTTCTGTGTCCCCCTCCCTACTGGCCACAGCAGCAGAACAACTTTATCACTACTGCCAGACATCATTCAACTCCAGAAGTCCGTAGCCCCACACTACCTACATGTCTTGCTCTAAGTATGGACGGGGAAAAGACTCAGGCTAAACACTGCACGGAGG
The DNA here is from genome assembly GCF_035609145.1 of Eleutherodactylus coqui. Lineage (NCBI taxonomy): Eukaryota > Metazoa > Chordata > Amphibia > Anura > Eleutherodactylidae > Eleutherodactylus > Eleutherodactylus coqui. The sequence goes on from NC_089839.1 coordinate 198,458,045, forward strand.
CATGCATTGTCCAGCAGCAGTGTGACTTAAGGGGGCCGGTATGTCATCGGGTGGCACAGGGGGCCAGGCCATTTATCCCCATACCCCAATCATAAGGGTCCTACAGTAACTGCGTGGTATGCTGGCATTATTGGTATGCCATTAGTCATGTGGTTCTTTGTATCAGAAATATGGATGAATAATCAACAACAGTTTTATCTGCAACAGGTACAAAGCAAAATGTGAAGTAAATAACAAGCATGTAATTCCATAATCTCAGAGCACACACTTAAAAACAGGACATTTTTTTAGCAATGGGTTAAAAATGGGTCCTACCACCTTTATGGGGTGCGGCGTCTGAACCTGAGGCATGCCGTTGCGGAGGAGAACACGGGTATGTTCTCAAGATGGTTATCACAGGTGGCTCTATGCTCTCCCCCTGGCAATGGTGACAAGGGCCTAGCTCGGTCGCATGCAGGTGCAAAAAACAGAACAGGCAAAAAATGTATAAATGATGGTAATCAATTTTAACAGTGTTGTCACGTGATGCCAGTACCCCTTTTCCCATAGAAAGTTACTCGTCAGCAAATAACAGAGTCCACAAAGTTAATCTTCAAAACCAGAGGTAAATGTTTCCTTTACACACGGAATCCAACCTTGATTTTCCAAGAGTACAGCAAGATGACAGTTCAGACACAACACTTTTAGCAGGCTTCCTTTGTACTTATCTTCTTGGTTCCTAGGTGTTTTTAATCCAAGTTATCTGATTAGACGATCCTCAGGGATACTTTCCCGATGCAGTGAGGTCCTCAACACTGCTGTTTCTTTCTCTTGATGTTCAGCTACACTTCTCAGCTGACACTTCTACATGCTATTGCTTAAAGATTTAGTCCCATTTTTGTATGTCTCAAGGAGTTTGAGAGAAGCCCACGGTTCTGTGGAGGCAGAAGCATACATCAGCTTCAGCTTCACACTGACACGTCCTCCTCCACCGACTACATCTCGACTTTGTTCTGTCCTTTTCTCTTACTCTGCCTCCTCCTAACTCCCCCCTCCTTGCAAGACTAACTGCAACTCACAAATTAAGGAAAGGGGGAAAGGGTCAACAAAACATAAGACAGCTTATTAGCACACGCATAAGACGCATATACACAAAACAGTTTACGCAAGACAGACATACATCTACACTAAAAACACCCCAACTCTGGGCCCCCACAGCTCCCCCCTACTTAAAAGAAGCCAACCCCGATATCCTCTGAAAATAGAGCGAATGCAGGTCCGGAGCAGGGATTCACAAGTGTACTACCCCATTACCTTAGACTTCTAGCTACCTAGTAAAATGAGTGTCTACTAACTCCTATGAAGACTAAGCTGAAGACTAGAAACAACTCTAACCTAGACATGATGTCAGCATGGCAGAACAACAATGAACTTCCCCCTCCAGCTAACCCGGTAACCCTTCCTGGTTTGATTTCCCAGGATCCCACTTCCAGTGTCAGACGTTATCTATGACAGCACGTATTGAAATGAGGACTGGCCAGTCTTTTTTTTCTTTTTTTGTGCTGAACCGAGATACCGGGATACTTCAGCATTCGCTATGGGGCCCATACATTGTTCTTCTCCCCAAAGCCCAAAACATTATTCCACACTGGCTCTAACACTAAGACAGAAAAGGGTGCAAAATTTTATCTTTACATGAAATTTAATTTCTAGAGTCCCAGCAAAGAACAAGTGAAATATATATTTCTATACTAGGATTATTTATTTCTTATTAGTTTAAGAAGAAAAAAAAATCCCTTTTCTACCTAAACGTTTTGTAGCAGTGCCAACCAAAAAGAAACAAAATGTCCACAAGTTCTCTTTCCTTTTTAGTACTCTACTCCTTGAGATCTCCATGGCAGTGTAAGCTCCTCCACTTTCGAGTCAGTAGAAAGTCCAGTGGGAGTCTGGTTACTTCCCCATGACCCTATTTCTAGAACACACAGACGGCCCAGGACTCCACCAACCTCCACCGACTGCATCTCGACTCTCTTCTCTCCCTCTCCCCCCCCTGCTTTCCTCTAACTCCTCCCTCCTTGCAAGACTAACTACAACTCACAGATTAAGGGGGGGAATGGGGCGACAAGACATAAGACAGTTTATTAGCACGTGCATAAGACACATGTACACAAAACAGTTTATGCAAGACAGACATACACCTACCCCAACTCTGGGCCACTACATGGGGCATAAAGAGATCACTATTACCTTATGGGTCAAAAAAGGGAGCACTATTACATTATGGGGGCACAAAGGAACACTTTTACTTTGTAGGGGAACTATTACATTATAAGGACACAAGGAGGCATTATTGCTTTATGGTTGCACTGTTACATTATGGGGGGCACAAAGGTGGCGATATTACCTACTAGTATACAATGGTGTCACCAATACCTTATGGGGGTACTATTAGCTTTGTTGGGGCGAAAGGGAGGTACTATTGCTATGTAGATGTCATTGAGAGGAGCAGGAGGAGCAGCAGGATGGTTAGAGGGTGTAGAAATGAATTACAGCTAGAAAAAAATTGCCATGGCAGTCTTGGGCCCAAATAGAGAAGAAAGGCAAAAGTGAACACCACTAGTCAGAGGAATATGAGTCACTGGAGGTAACTGCACGGTACTCACTATGACTGTATAGAACTGGTATCTATTATTTTGTGACCACATTATTTAGATGTGTGCTAGTGTTGATACACTGTATCTAAGCCCACCATGTTATAAAGACTTATGTAAATGCTCCCCGCTGTCTCCAAGCTGAAAATCTGCCACAGGGCCAATGAGCCTTTAACTACACCAGCCAGGATAATGTCTGTGTACCTCTTTTGACATTTCTTGACTGCATTGAAGTCCACTCCAGTCCCTTTGTGTTGATGAGCCTCAGTCTATGTAGCACCATTATGGATTTTCTGTGGGTGCCTCCCACTACTCATTGCCTAGCCCACGAAGCTGCTCATTCAGCCTCATTCAGAATCATGTGTTCACTCAGGTAATGGGCGCGTTACCTGATCTTTTTTCCTCAGCATTCTTGAGTCCCGATGACGCGCTCGACCACGTTAGGTCCTCTTGACTCAGAAGGACCAGGGTTACCAAACGCATCATTGCTGAGCTACCAGTAGCTCAGCTTTCTGATTGACAAAGGAAGAACTATATGTTTATAGGCTGACTTGGTTCTACTATAGGAGGGCATATTTTAGCACAGAGTTGAACACATCTGCCAGCGTTAACAAGATTGTAAGTGACGTTAAGACTGATAAGGGGAATTTCCGGCGCAGACGATGTGACACCAGCCCACGTGGTGTATGTGCTGTTCCAGATCTTGCATTATTGATGAATGTGGCACACTGTACAACAGGGGGAGTATATGATAATCTAATGTGTGATATTTTCATAAATACAGTATATTTGATGTTGATTTCCTCCTTGGTACAAGGTTCTTCCTGATGGCTTCTATGCTAAAAGGAGATCTGACAAGATAACCTATTTCTCCATGATTGCTGTGAGAGTCAGCATGCTCCGTGATGAGGTACTGGAGGCACTGATGAAGGCCTGCACCATCTCTGTCCCATACTCGACTGTGAGACGACAATCAGAGTTAAAACCGGGGTATGTTTGCCAATGTTGGCTTACCATATAGACCTCAAAGAACCTTTGTGCTTCAGAATAAGTTTTAGTTGATCTTTTGTGTCATTATGAAATGGCTGAATAGAACTTTAAAAACAAATTTGACACCTACTTTTGTAAGATTAGAAGATACGAGTGACAACTAATATGGCTTCCATAATACCTACAATAATGTTTGTCACCCACCTTCCTCAAAGACCTAAAATGTACCTACTTATAAAAGAGAAGTACAGCATACATTGATCAGCTATAACACTAAAACCACTGACAGTGAATAACATTGATGATCACCTGACAATGGCCACTGTGAACAGCTGAGAAATGCATTTGGAAAGCATTCAGACCCTTTCACCATTATTACATTTTGTTATGTTGTTGCCTTGCGCAAAGTAAAAGACACCCCCTGTCTATATAAGGTCTCACAGCTCATGATGCATATCAGAGCCAATACGAGGCTCTGATATGCATCGTATAAGCCGTGAGTAGAAAATAACTGCTTGTAGAACTCAGAGACAGGATTGTGTGGACACAGGTCTGGAGAAGGCCACTAAAAAAAAATCTGCACTGAACGTTCCCAATAGCACAGCGGCTGCCATAATTCTTAAATGGAAAACGTTTGGAACAACCAGGACTCTTCTTAGAGCTGCCAATTCACCAAACTAAGTAATCGGGGGAGAAGGGTCCTGGTAAGAGGTGATCAAGAATCCTATGCTCACTTTGGCTGAGCTCCAAAGATCCGATGTGCAAATGGGGAAAACTTCCAGAAGGTCAGCCATCACTGCAGCACTCCACCAATCTGGGCTTTATGGCAGAGTAGACAGAAAGAAATCTCTCCTCATTAAAAGACAAATGAAAGCCACCTGGAGTTTACCAAAAAGCATCTGAAGGACTCTTGGACTGTGAGAAACAAGATTCCCTGGTCTGATGAAACCAAGATGGAATTTTTTTCCTCAATTCTAAGGGTTCCCACCCACCGGCGTTTTTTTCTCCACTGTGCTACGAGAGTAAGTGAAAACTCTCACAGAGCAGTGCGAGAGACAGTCTTTTTAATGGGGCCAGTGGCAGCAGCGCTAGCCCCATTGAAAAGATATGGAGAATGTCGCAGACTTCTGCCACAGCTGTGACAGCTGCGGCAGAAGTCCGCGGCATGCTATCCCAATGCTTTCAATGAGATCGGCACTGCTGCCGATCCCATTGAAAGCAGTGGTTTCTGACAAGCCCTGCAGAATGATTATCGGAGAAGGGCTTGAAATATAAGCCCTTCCCCGATAATCATAAAAAAGTGGTTAAAAAAATAATAAGAAAGTTACTCACCTCTCCTGCTGTCAGCCGCGTCCTCCGGCTGGCTCCCCGGCACTGCTACTGAACTCTTTCAGCAGACGGAGCCTGAGTCCTGATCACTGATAGTGATAGTGTTCCATCACAAGTGAAAGTCCAAATGGTAACCCTGCCTTGTTTACACATAGAATAAACCAGCTCTTTTGGCTCCTATATTGAATTATCCTTTGCTTTTTGAATCCATCTTGGGTAGAGTGTTTTTGGTTGTTATCATAAAACATTTTTTTTATCGCTTATCAAGTATCAAATAACTCCAGGTCCTTATCCTCCTATAACGAATCTGTGTCTGGAGGTACCTGGTTGCTGTGTGTTGTCTTTGTAGTGCCCAGTTTATGTCTTTTAATCTATTTAATAAAATACGTTTTTAGTGGTAGTCACGTCTGTGAATTCCACATATATTGTACGTGCATAAAAAAACAAATTGCTGCATGTCCTATTTTGGTCCGTATCAGGGATTGAAATCACCCATTATATTCTATGGGATTGAGTAAAAGCACAGCAAATACGCCGTTGCGTGCGTATTCACTTCATGTTGGCAGGAGACAGTGGGTAAAAAAAAGACATCAATTGGATCTTCTTATTCTTTTTTGCACATGTAGAAAACGCAGTGAATATGAATACAATGTAAAAAATATAGAAAAACAAAGGATCTCAACTAGAGATGAGCGAACGTGTTCTTAACGAACACTTACGCACCCGAACACCGGCTTTTCCGAGGACTTCCGTGTTCGCGCGTAAGTATTCGGGGGGCGGGGAGAGGCGCGGCGGCGCGGGCGGCAGCAGCGGGGAACAGGGGGGAGCCCTCTCTCTCTCCCTCTCCCCCCCACTCCCCGCCGCAACCCCCCGCGCTGCCACGGCGACCCCCGAACTTTTTTCGCCCGAACACGGAATTCCTCGCGAAGTTCGGTGTCCGGGCGAAAAGGGGCGGAGCCGAACACGTTCGCTCATCTCTAATCTCAACAGCACACCTTCAGCCACAGAGGCTTATAAATAGGGAGAAAAATGATAGAAGACAGCGTCAAGCTGGTAGATGCACGCTCATCGTGGGATCCGGACTTCAAGGGTCCCAGTCAGGCACAGAGAGAGTATTTGAGGAAAGCAGCATCAATTGAAGCTATTTCAAAAGATCATCCTGGATTCTTCAGGGGATGCAATTCCAATTTCCATCTTTATTTAGCAAAGGACTCCATAAGCAAAAACAAAACTTGCAACGTTTCGTCCTACGCAGAGGACTTTGTCAAGCATGTTCACATAGAGACAGAGACAAGCATATAAATGAACCCCCACCAATCACAAAAGACTCAAAAGACACATCCCCCACCAAAGTGTCAGCACAGGATTGGACAAAAAGAAGGAGGTTCCCACCGCATCAGGTGTGGCAAATTGTAATCTATTGAAGTTGTAATTACCTTAATCTGGAATAGCCAGTGTGGTTCAGGAACGCTATGTCGCATCCGGTGACCAAATAAGTCCGCAAGGTGTCAGCGCTGGAGAGTACTAAAGCATCCGGGTAAAATTGTAAGTAGATGCATGGGGGACCCGTTAGTTTGCGGAACAAGCATGGTAGCCTATAGTTCCGGCATACCATGCCGCGATACGTCACGTCCGGTAGAGACCGGAAGTGACGAGACAGAAATGTGCGCCCGTCCGCATAATGCCACCGGCACCACATAAAGGCCCGGGGGCAACGTGAGGCACTCGGATAGTTAGAGTCAGTACTCAGAGGGCACACAAATCATAGTGGTACCAGGCCGGATGTAAACCAGTTATCGCTGCGGTCCGTCACTTCCGGTGGAAAATGTCTGTGTTATCTCTATACAAGTGTCACCTTTAATTGTAATCCTGCCTGTGATGATAATGAGATGACTACTGAAAAGTTTTCTCTGGAATTGGAAGTGTCAGACTATTATTAGGCTCAGTTGTCAGTGTGAAAACTTCCGGACATTAGGATTTTTTCATTTTTTAACATAGATCGTGAGAAGGACAATTATAAAATAATATGAAATAATAACATAATTTATCACAGATGGGCTTCAATCAAGATGCCGAAAAATCTCAAAGATAATCAAGAGAAATGGGAGGCCTTTAGAATCATATCTTTTGGTGCAGGAAAAAAGATGGATGGCCGAGGCTAGGATGTGGAGGTTGGGGGGCAATCCACTACTAGTGGGAGTATTTTATACTTTGCAGGTTCGCTGTTTGGCACTGCATAGAATGAAGAGGAAATGTGTGAAATATTAATCATTTCATACTTGGCCGTCCCATTTTGGGCATTCTATATAATGACTCATTTCACACATTGCCTACAACATATACATCACTGGGCTCCAAACTGTCATGAAATATGAACGGCCAATATGGCCAAAATAGCTAATTTTCCTATCATCGTACAAAAAACGAAATAGAAAGTAATCAAAACGATCAACAAAGTACAACCCATCCCACAAAAAATACCCCTTAGGGCTGAGTCACACGGGCGCATCAGCGCCCGTGTTACTGCGGGTAGCAGATGGCTGTACCTCAAGACGGTCTCTCTGCAGCGCCGGAGGAAAGAACATGTGACCGGCTTCATTGCCAGTCATGTGTTCTTTTATCAGCGCTGCAGAGAGACGTCCGTCTTCAGGTACAGCCGACTTCTTTCTGCAGTAACGACTCAGTCACACTGGCGCATCGGCGACGGTGTACGGGTGCCGATGCGCCCGTGTGACTGAGCCCTAAGGCTAGCTTCCCACTGGCGAGTGCGATAACCGGCTGGGAATCACGGCCGGATATCGCACTTGCTACCATGTGAAAGCCCATGGATGCTCATATGAAAACAGCCTCGCATCGCCACAGAGGATCGCAGAGTTCTCACATTTCTTTCAAAGCCGCGCTGCCCCCTTAAAAACAATGCGTGCGTCTTGCAATACCCAAATCTTACATGATTTTCACCCTAGTGTGAAGGCAGCCTTACACAGCACTGCTTGCAAAAAAAAAACAAAACTGTAAGGGGTCTTTGACTGCAGAGATTAACAAACGCCAAGCATTTATACTTAGCTACCCCGTTTCCCTGAAAATAAGACATTGCCTGAAAATAAGCCCTAGCATGATTTTTTAGGATTTTTGAGGATGCAGCATGATTTTTCAGGATTTTTTAGGATGCTTGAAATATAAGTGCTACTGCAAAAATAATCCCTAGTTATAGAAAGAACAACACTTTTATTTTGGCTCCATCTGTTTTTTTCAGGACAACCATATGGCCAATTATTGAGTATGATGGCCCATAATATTGCTAGATTTAAAAAAGCGGAATGGGGCCAATAGGAAATGATGTGCTGCATTCTGTTCTAGTGATTGGCTGGGATCACACGGGTTGGACTCCACTAATCCAGATGTGCAACCAATGTCTATGATGAGACAACCCTTTTATACGGTACTGAGCCATCATGAAAGATATTTTCAGTTAACTCTCATAGAGAACAGTAGTGTGTCTATCACCTACTCCCCTTCCTGGCTTCCATTGGCTGTTTGGAGTAATAATAATAATCTTTATTTATATAGTGCTAATATACTTTTCTGCACTTACACTTTGGGGATCACTTTAAAAAAAATGTCATAACATCCAGTAATAAACCCATGAACGTCTTGAACTACCGGGGTGAGGGCCCTGCTTACAAGAGCTTGCAGACTAATAAGGAAGTATACACATAGACTACTATACATACATAAAGCTGTGTGAGTGGATCCCCAGCTGTGTTTATGAATAATGGATGGATGTGGTGTGTGGGGGATGCAATGGGAAGAAGGGTCAGAGGTTGTCAAGGGAGATTGTAGAGACAGCGTAAAGGCAGAAGAGTTTAGCTTAGGAAATATGGTAGGTGTGTTTTTAGGGCACGCGTAAAGCTGTGGGCATTGGGAATTAGCCTGATTGTCTGGGATAGTGGGTTCCGGAAAACTGGTGCGGCTTGTGAAACATCTTGGAGGCGGGAGTAGGAGGTTTGAATTAGAGAGAAATTTACTCTAAGTTCTTAGCAGAGTGGAGAGCATGGATAGGGTAGTAGACCGAGATGAGGGAGGAGATTTAGGGTGATGCGTCATTGGGAAGGGCTTTATGGTTGAGAGTGATGAGTTTCAATTGTATTCTATATTGGACAGGCAATCAGTACAGTGACCGACACAGGGTGGAGGCGTCAGTATAGCGATGCCTCCAAAATGATAAGTCTGGCTACTGCATTCCGGTCGAATTTAGTTTAGTGAATGGAAGACCGATCTTGCAGTAATCAGACCAAGAGTGAATAAGGGCAATAGGAAGAGGTTCTGCAGTGAGGAAAGGACGGATTCGGGAGATGTTTCCTTTTTTCCAATCAATTTTTATTGAACATTTTCAAGCCTTACATTCAAAATCTATGAGATGTAGAAAGGTTACAAAACCATTTTAGATTCACAGATAGTGGCTGGTACGATATAACAGTGAACCATACAATTCTATATGTAACACAAAAGACTTAAAAAAGATACTTTAAGAGAGAACAGAGGAGAAGAAAAAATTAGAAACAAAGTTTAAGCAATAACTCAAATAAAAAACAAAGGCAAATGTATCAGGGAAATAATTGAAACCAAGGATTCCACATTAAAAAAAGTGTTTATATATTGTATATTATTTCGAAGGGCAAAAAAGTCTCTCAAAGAGTTGACTACATTAATTCTTAGTATTTGTGGTTTATTCAAATGACCATAAATGAGCGATAATTAAGCATCAGGCACTTTTTATCTGAACAATGATTTTCAGGTGAGATTAACATCCACTATTCAGCCAAGAGAGATAAAGTATCTCTTAACAGACCGCATGCTGTGTTTTCCACTGGAGGCAGGAGATTCCATTGTATTCTGCTGACAGCCCAAGGAGAACAATGCAGCTGTATGCAGAGCCCAGCCCGAGCTCTCGTAGGCTCTTTTACATGCAAATAAAGATAATAAAGTGTTAATGGACATTAGTGTCCATTACCACTTTATGCAAAATGATCGCTAAAACTTTCAATCTTTTAATCGTTATGATATCTTTGCCTGTAAATGAGCCTTAAACTCGAGTAGGATATCATACACAGCTGTTAACGATTGTTTGATTATGCTAAAAGCACATCATCTGCAAAATGGCCAATTTTATGATTTCTTAAACCTGTCAGGATGTCCCTCACGCCCTCTTCTGTTCTAATTAGTTCAGCAAGAGGCTCCATTACTAGGGTAAATAATAACAGAGACAAAAGGCACCCTTGACAAGTTCCCATTAGTAATTCGAAGAGGTTTTGAAGATTGACCAATCCGCTAGATCCCTGGCCGAAAAATAACTGTATAGAGCTTGTATTGCTCTGAACATATTGCCTTGTATGCTAAATTTATGTAGTGTTACAAAAGCAAAATGTAGTCCAATATAGTCTGTCAAGTGCCTTCTCTATAGCCAAAGCAAGGAGCAGAGAAGACATTCCACTGAGTTCAGCCCTTACAATTAGATTGATCACCCTCCTGGTACCATCCAGGGTCTTTCTCCCTTTCTTAAAGGCTCCTTGGTTATTATGAATTATGTTAGGAAGAACTGAAAGAAGTCTCTGAGCTCGGAGTTTTGAATATATCTTGGTGTCAAATTTAGTAAAGAAATTGGCCTGAAATTGGCAGATGTATCTGAAGCTTTTCCTGGTTTGGGAATTGTGACAATAATGGCTTGTAGCATTCCTACTGGGAGACGTCCACAGGAAACTGTTCTATTAAAAGTATAAATTAAATGTGGGGATAATATGGATGAAAAAAAGTTTGCATTGATTGGTGAAGCCATCAGGGCCTGGGGATTTATTGGGTTTAAGATATAATTACATCAGCTTCTTCTGATGGGAGAATAGGAGCAATAAGGCTGTTGAGTTGTACCTCAGATAGTGATGGAAGGTTGATTCTCTGAAGGAAGTTATCAATTACAGTAATAGTTGGTTGATGTGTCATCTTTTAAGTAATATAACCCTCAAAGTTGATGGTTACTTAGGTAGCCATCAACTTTGAGGGTTTATTTTAAGAAGAGACAGCACTCCTGAGATCGCCGCCTTCTGCTAGGACAGGAACACACAGAGAGCTTTAAAGCTCCCTTCCTTTCCCAACCTCCCTAGTGTTTTTTCTGTCCTGTTGGGAGGCAGGTATCCAGAGAGGTGCTGGGAGGTCTCAGGAGTTCCTAACATGAAGAATACAAGTATACTTATGAAATTAGAGGCAGCAAGCGCTGTTCTCCCTTATTGAGAATTGTCTCCCGGGTCGCTGTAGGGGCAGTTATCTCAGGCCGGATTACAGGTGAGGGCTGTGTGGCATCTTCTCTTCCTCCTCCAGCGCTGCTGGTCTATGGGGCTTATGGGTCTTGCCATAGGAGCAGACGTGGTGCTGATGTGGCAGAGGGGGCGTAGCTATGGTGGCAAATTTTTAAGAAAAAGCAATCTGAAAGAAGACCAGAAGAGGATATATATAGACCCTATTCTCAGTACAGGATATTGTCCCATGCAACTGTAGTACTAACAGGCATGAGCACTCCAGTGTTGGATGTCTCTGAATCGGCTGCTCCTGCTGATGTTTTAAGTAGCCCGTTGGGTACTTCATACAAGCACATAATAATGTAGATTACAAACAAATAATAATACAGATTACGACAGATGCCAGTGTAGTGGCCCAGAGTTAGCGGGGTCTCTCCATAATGTTAAATGTTTGTCTCATGCAATAGTATTATCAGTGTCTTCTATATGGTATGCATTTGATGTGTATTACACCTCTGCAGCACTGAATGGGTTAACATCTGGGTTATGTCTGGAAAATGTATCACTTTATGTGTCATGTGATTGTGCTAGGTGTTTGCAAAGTGTATGCAAGTCAGTCTATCAGAAGTCTGAGAGTTAGCAGGAGTTCTTGCAAAAGTAGAAGAGAGTTAGAGACTGGGTCTTCTTCTATTCTGTTTGGAAGAGATGACAAGTCTGCAAGTCTGTGCGAGAGCTACACAGACACAGATCAGTCCATGTGTGGAGAGAATAGAGGAAGCTGAGCGATTCCCTTCTGCTTGGCTTGGGCCTACTCTACCCAGGATGTGCCGGTGCTACCAGAAGTGTGAGTGTTGGCCGGTAGAGAGTTACATAGTAACAAAGTAATATAGTATGTTAGGCTGAATGAAGAAAATGTCCATCTAGTTCAGCCGATTTCCACCCCCTTGTTGGTCCAGAGGATTGCAAAGAATAAATAAAAAAACAACGAGCCACTTTAGCTCATTTGGAGAAAAACATCCCTTCCCAACTACATAATGGCAGTCAGTGTAATCCCTGGATCAAGATTTGAGATAAAAAAAAAACAAACAAACCACTGTTCACCTTATGTCAATATCCAGTAATATTGTAGTGCTCTAAAAAGATGTCCCCCCTTAAACTCCTCTATCGATTTTGCCATTATCACATACTCAGGCAGAGAGTTCCACGGTCTCACTGCTCTTACAGTAAAGAACCCCTCTATGTGTTCGTGATAAAACCTGCTTTCTTTTAGATGTAGAGGATGCCCTTCTGTTACCGTCGCAGTCCTGGGTATAAACAGATCATGGGAGAGATCCTTGAAGTTATCCGATCCGCAGCCTGTCCGCAGGATGGGCTGCGGCTCGGATTTTATGATATGCGGCATATGATATGCTGTATTTACTTTGCTGTAACATGAAATAAAACTGGCAGGTGCCAAATTTAAAGAGATTTCAAGTCTCGTGAGCCATTTTGTACACGTGTGGTGCCTATTTACTAACAGAGAGGTTGGCGATCCAGTGGCGAGTGAACCCCCACTTGCCACACCACATACAAATTAAGTCTTGTCAAAAACCCTGGTTTATGGTAGATGATGACCACTCAAACTCCTGGGAATGTAAAGTCAGGCTATGCAGACTGTTGCATGATGGACTTATTCCTCCCATGGATAGAAGTGTTAATTACTGGTACCATGCCTGAGCATGGTAAAAATACTGCTTTGTGAAGGGTACCATTCTTGGCCTAAAGAAGGTTCTCTTATCATTGCGTATATAACTATGATGTCAGATACGGAAAGGCCAAATGTCCTGTCAGACACGGGGTCTATCAGCAGGATATTTGCACCTCAGAAAGAGGGGAGCAAATACGCCGCCTCATACTATGATTCAATGTATGAAGGCAGATTAGCTATAATGCGTCTCTCGCTTTACAGATGACAGCAGATTGTCCACATGGCGGTTAGAACCCTGATGGGTTTCTATACTCCTCCCCCCTCCATTGCAGCCTAAACAGGCCTGGAAGGTTGGGGGGGGGGGGGGAGAGGCTGGATTTTTGGTGCTGTAAGTGAAACACGCATGGAGAGAAGAAGGTTCCACCCCCTCCCTGCACACCATCCAGAGCCCCAGCTGCATCACTGTCTAGCAGGCCTAGAATCCATGGACTCAATCTGAGCCCCATCCAGAGGCAGCACCGCTGTTAGGTCGCGCAGCATCCGGAGCCCCGCCTATGGCACGGCCTAAACAGGCCTAGGAGCCAAGGGTTTGATTTGAGCCCACCCTGCCTGTCTGCCTGGAGGCAAGGCCAGTAGCACTCAAAGCTGGGAGCAAGGGCCAGGCCGGATACCTAGAGGATTCACGCAGGGAGGGGGGCAATTTTCACCCAAACACCATTAGTTGGCAGTCCTGCCCCCAGTTGCTGCCTATACCAGCCTACAGCCGGAGGCTCAAGTTAAGCTTAGGCTGGAGGCGGCTCCATCTTCAAGTAGCAGCATGGGCAGAGGGAGGTCCCTGGTTGCATCCTCTAGGGTTCTAGAGGCCAGGGGCTCGCTAGAGCATAACCTGACTGGAATGAGAGAGTATTGTGAAGGATAGTGCAGGGATGAGGTGTAATTGCACACCCTCCCTGCATACTAATGGGACCCCAGATATTGCCCCCTGCCCCGAAGGTACATCATCGCTGCACTGATGGGGGAGGGAAGAGCGTGCCAGCAACTACAGTCATCGGCGCGGTGGTGGATGGATCCAAGGGGGAAGGTGAGAAGGGGAAAAGAAGTGGAGGTACGATGGTGCAATATTCACCTACTCTCGTCTACTCATGTATCTTAATCCTCTCCCCTTCAGCTCCCCCAGCCACCAGCAGGGTCACTGCTTCAGTGACATCGCATTGACAGGTCGCTGGAATTGGGGGTAGGAGTCCGGAACATTCAGATGACCCTATTGGTGGCGGGAAGCAGAGTCATAAGTGATGCTCTGGTCAATTTTGTCTTCTTAGAGGAGTGGATAACAGTGTGTTTGGCAGCACTTTTTGACCCTTCCCCACTTGTTAGCCAATCCCCGATGCCCAGCTAGAAGTGAAGAAGAAAAAAAATTTAAAAAAAGAAGACCTGCAGAGCAAGAGGTCTGCCTCCTTCAGACACTAAGCTAAAACTGATTTATCTAATGGATAATGGCGATCGCATAAAAGTAAACAAAAAGTGAAATAAACCACTCACCTCAATCCTCCATGATGTCCCACAATGTTGGGCACATGCGCAGAAGGCCGGAGAGCCTGGGAGAATTAAAATCTCCCTGCTCCCAGCTAGCATGAGTAGCCGAGAGCCAGGAGATGTCACTGGGGGCTGTGGTATGCAGTCCCTGGTCATATGATCACTGTTATCCATTAGATATCCAGCATGTAAAGTAAAAAAAAAAGAAATAAAATGTTTGTTTCATCTCCCCTCATGATCATAGACATGAGCGGAGATGAAATTATGTACCTAAGGCTCCCCGATTTATCCACGGACCTTACCGCAGCTTCTGCACATGCGCCTGTCGTCAAACTGTCGGACAGATGTGCAAAAGCTGCGGATTGCTGCAGTAATTTAAAGTCTCCTTGCTCTTGGCTACTAAAGGTGGCCAAGAACCTGCTGCAGTGACTGAGAGCCATGATAAGTGATCCCTGATCACATTGGATAGCGATGATCACATAAACGTTTTAAAAAGTTGAAGTTTAATTTTTCCTGAATGGTGAGGGGAGATGAAACGCTTTACCAGAGTCCTCCGCATTTGAACCCTGACGCGATTATCCTTCACGGACCTTTCCCGACTTCTGCGCATGCGCCTGCCGGCAGAATGACGGTTACATGCGCAGGAGCCAGCGAGGCTTAGGAAATGTAAAATTCCCGTGCTTCCGACTATCAAAGACAGACCAGAGCCTGGAGCAGTGACCGGTGGCCTCGTAGAGCGGTCCCCGGTCACACTATAAAAACTTAGCTATCTACCTTAGACTGGTCTCACATGACCAGATAGAAATTGCGGATTCTGTATGTCTTTGATCCGCGGCAATACGCAGATGAATCAAATGCAGTGGATTCCGCGATTCCGCTCACATTAGCCGGTCGGTACTATGTAAAACAGAACGGATATTTGCAACATAGAACCCATTGTGCTCTATGGTCGTGGATATACCTGCAGCCCATTCGCAATTACATTGTGTACGGGCTGCAGGTACCTAAGTGGGGGCCTGGGAAATATAAACAAAAAAAGGTGTACTGTGCATGAGTACTGTGTACTGTGAGTATGCAGTTATGTGCAGTATATTACGTGGCCGTACGCAGGGCCACAGCTGGCCTCACAACCGGCATCCGCTGCAGACCTCCGCAAGCTGATTCCACATACGGCCGTGTGAGCCCGGCATTATTCAGATCGCTACCTGTAATCTGTAATCTACAAGAAGCCCCGGGAACGCTCGCCTTCCTGCAGTTCCAGGAGCAGCTTGTTGTGCGCCTTCTCTGTGAGACCGGCGCACCTCAGCAAGCTTACGAAGCCTCATAGAGCTTCACATTCTTCACATGGACTGCACACAGCCGTGTTAATTCAACCTTCTAATTGATGGTGACAGCTAAGGACAGTTCTGATAATCATGCAATTCCTTTATGTAAAAAATGTGTCTTGGCATTCCCTTAGCTTGTTTTTGCAAAAAAATGAAAATCAAGATTAAAATCAAAAATTGTCCTTAAGTTTGAAAAAAAACGAAATTGTAATTTTTGACCTATCGCCAAGCCCTTGCACAAAGTGTAAAAATTATCATGCTGCACATAGAAGCAGTTTATTATGTTTAGGAAGCAGAAATATTCGATCCCACCTGCTTGCATTAGCCCCACCAGCTGCCAATTTGAACACACCTACAACAGTTTTCCAATTTTTTCAGATTCACTTAAAGGGCGGCTTCATACATGTGCATGTGGTTTTGCAAGTGTAACCTTATTTGGGGGTGGGTATATATAGTGACCCTTCCCAACAGGCTCTGGCGCAAACCCGTATGGCACACAGAGACCTGGTACCTTCGATAATTGAAAGAATGGATGTGATAGTGAGCTTTCTCTAGTCAGTGTCTCCATTCAGGATTGAGCTTTAGTGCTCTTGCACACAAATGTAGCGATTTTCGGTCGACTGTATCTATATATCCACAAATGGTCAATCATAGTTGCTAAGGAATTAGCAATCACCAAACAACAATACATAAAGCCTAGACCAGTGGTTCCAAACCTTTTTCAGCAATGGAGCACTTGATGTTTCCTTCACTCAGCTAGAGGAGTTGTGTGATACAGAGTCTTTAGCAAAGCGGATCCTCGCCTGCATAATATACACTCATTGTCAAAAAACAAATGCCTAGAATTGTACCTAATGCTGAGGCTACGAGAAGATATAGCTAAAGGAGATGAACAGGTGGAATCTCCGTGGGTAGAAAAACAGGGAGAAAAAAATAAAATCCTGATCGGGGTTTTCTATAGGCCACCAAAAGCAACAGAAGAAACTTAAAGGGGTTGTCCCGAGGCAGAAGTGATTTTTTTTTTTTTGCCCAGTCCCCCTTCTAAAGCAAACATTACTATGCACAAGTTTAAATGGCTTTTAACGATGGTTTCTACTCACCGTTCCAGCGTTTCAGCAACTTATAAAATTTCTTCCAAGGTGCACCGGGGTTTTCTCCCATGGTGCACCGCGCTTGATGGAGCCCGACGTGCGCGCTCCCGAGACGCCGGTCACGTGATTCAGTCGATGACGTACTCGCGGGAGGCGGGGAACTCTACTGCTTGTAATGCCTATTCCAGCCACCCCATTGGTTGGACGACACGACGAGCAGTAGGGAGGTGGAGTGATTTGAGAGGCCGTGCAAGGGAGGATTCAGCCACCACATGTTTCTCACTGCCATTTTCCATAAAGAAGCCTAGATAAGAGCACCCGACCCACTCCCCGCAGCAAAAAAACCCCTCCATCGAGCCCTCTATGTAGTCCCCGTTGATGCACTATCTCAGCACCTCCTATATACTGCCTATATACTGACAATAATCTGCCTGCAACCTGCCTACTTACTTCTTGTAATCTGTCTGTAATCCATCCAACAATCTGCATACAATCTGCCTGCAATCTGCCTGCAATCTGCCTGCAATGTGCCTGCAATGTGCCTGTAATCTGCCTGCAATCTGCCTGTAATCCGTCAAACGATCGGCATACAATCTGAATACAATCTGCCTGCAATCTGCCTACTTACTGCTTGTAATCTGTCTACAATCTGCATACAATCTGCCTACTTACTGCTTGTAATCCATCCTACAATCTGCATACAATCTGCCTACTTACTGCTGGTAATCTGTCTGTAATCCATTCTACAATCTCCCTACAATCTGCCTACAATCTGCCTGCAATCTGCCTACTTACTGCTTGTAATCTGTTTACAATCTGCATACAATCTGCCTACTTACTGCTTGTAATATGTCTGTAATCCATTTTACAATCTGCATACAATCAGCCTACTTACTGCTTGTAATCTGTCTGTAATCCATCCTACAATCTGCCTACAATCTGCATACAATCTGCCTACTTACTGCTTGTAATCTGTCTGTAATCCATCCTACAATCTGCATACTATCTGCATACAATTTGCCTGCAATCTGCCTACTTACTGCTTGTAATCTGTCTACAATCTGCATACAATCTGCCTGCAATGTGCCTGTAATATGCCTGCAATCTGCCTGTAATCCGTCAAATGATTTGCATACAATCTGCCTACAATCTGCCTACTTACTGCTTGTAATCTGTCTGTAATCCATCCTACAATCTGCCTACAATCTGCATACAATCTGCCTACTTACTGCTTGTAATCTTTCTACAATCTGCATACAATCTGCCTACTTACTGCTTGTAATCTGTCTGTAATCCATCCTGCAATCTGCATACAATCTGCCTATTTACTGCTTGTAATCTGTCTGTAATCCATCCTACGATCTGCCTACAATCTGCATACAATCTGCCTACTTACTGCTTGTAATCTGTCTGTAATCCATCCTACAATCTGCATACAATCTGCCTGCAATCTGCCTACTTACTGCTTGTAATCTGTATGTAATCCATCCTACAATCTGCATACAATCTGCCTGCAATCTGCCTGCAATCTGCCTACTTACTGCTTGTAGTCTGTCTACAATCTGCATACAATCTGCATACAATCTGCATACAATCTGCCTGCAATCTGCCTGCAATCTGCCTGTAATCCGTCAAACGATCTGCATACAGTCTGCATACAATCTGCCTACTTACTGCTTGTAATCTGTCTGTAATCCATCCTACAATCTGCATACAATTTGCCTGCAATCTGCCTACTTACTGCTTGTAATCTGTCTGAAATCCATCCTACTATCTGCATACAATCTGCCTGCAATGTGCCTGTAATCTGCCTGCAATCTGCCTGCAATCCGTCAAATGATCTGCATACAATCTGCCTACTTACTGCTTGTAATCTGTCTGTAATCCATCCTACAATCTGCATACAATTTGCCTGCAATCTGCCTACTTACTGCTTGTAATCTGTCTGTAATCCATCCTACAATCTGCATACAATCTGCCTGCAATCTGTCTACTTACTGCTTGTAATCTGTCTACAATCTGCATACAATTTGCCTGCAATGTGCCTGTAATCTGCCTGCAATCTGCCTGTAATCCGTCAAATGATCTGCATACAATCTGCCTACAATCTGCCTACTTACTGCTTGTAATCTGTCTGTAATCCATCCTACAATCTGCCTACAATCTGCTTACTTACTGCTTGTAATCTTTCTACAATCTGCATACAATCTGCCTACTTACTGCTTGTAATCTGTCTGTAATCTATCCTACAATCTGCATACAATCTGCCTACTTACTGCTTGTAATCTGTCTGTAATCCATCCTACGATCTGCCTACAATCTGCATAAAATCTGCCTACTTACTGCTTGCAATCTGTCTGTAATCCATCCTACAATCTGCCTACAATCTTCATACAATCTGCATACAATCTGCCTGCAATCTGCCTGCTTACTGCTTGTATTCTGTCTACAATCTGCATACAATCTGCCTGCAATCTGCCTGCAATGTGCCTGCAATCTGCCTGCAATATGCCTGTAATCTGCCTGCAATCTGCCTGCAATCCGTCAAACGATCTGCATACAGTCTGCATACAATCTGCCTACTTACTGCTTGTAATCTGTCTGTAATCCATCCTACAATCTGCCTACAATTTGCCTGCAATCTGCCTACTTACTGCTTGGAATCTGTCTGTAATCCATCCTACAATCTGCATACAATCTGCCTACTTACTGCTTGTAATCTGTCTGTAATCCATCCTACAATCTGCCTACAATCTGCCTGCAATCTGCCTGCAATCGGCCTGCAATCTGCCTACTTACTGCTTGTAATCTGCCTACAATCTGCATACAATCTGCCTACTTACTGCTTGGAATCTGTTTGTAATCCATCCTACAATCTGCATACAATCTGTCTGCAATCTGCCTACTTACTGCTTGTAATCTGCCTACAATCTGCATACAATCTGCCTGCAATCTGCCTTCTTACTGCTTGGAATCTGTTTGTAATTCATCCTACAATCTGCATACAATCTGCCTACTTACTGCTTGTAATCTGCATACGATCTGCCTACTTACTGCTTGTAATCTGTCTGTAATCCATCCTGCAATTTGCCTACAATCTTCATACAATCTGCATACAATCTGCCTGCAATCTGCCTACTTACTGCTTGTAATCTATCTGCAATCTGCATACAATCTACATGCAATCTGCCTGCGATGTGCCTGTAATCTGCCTGTAATGTGCCTGTAATCTGCCTGCAATCTGTCTGTAATCCGTCAAATGGATCTGCAATCTGCATACAATCTGCCTACTTACTGCTTGTAATCTGTCTGTAATCCATCCTACAATCTGCCTACAATTTGCCTGCAATCTGCCTACTTACTGCTTGGAATCTGTTTGTAATTCATCCTACAATCTGCATACAATCTGCCTACTTCCTGCTTGTAATCTGCATACAATCTGCCTACTTACTGCTTGGAATCTGTCTGTAATCCATCCTACAATCTGCATACAATCTGCCTACTTACTGCTTGTATTCTGCATACAATCTGTCTACTTACTGCTTGTAATCTGTCTGTAATCCATCCTACAATCTGCATACAATCTGCCTACTTACTGCTTGGAATCTGCATAGAATCTGCCTGCTTACTGCTTGGAATCTGTCTGTAATCCATCCTACAATCTGCATACAATCTGCCTACTTACTGCTTATAATCTGCATACAATCTGCCTACTTACTGCTTGTAATCTGTCTGTAATCCATCCTGCAATTTGCCTACAATCTTCATACAATCTGCATACAATCTGCCTGCAATCTGCCTGCAATCTGCCTACTTACTGCTTGTAATCTATCTGCAATCTGCATACAATCTACATGCAATCTGCCTGCGATGTGCCTGTAATCTGCCTGTAATGTGCCTGTAATCTGCCTGCAATCTGTCTGTAATCCGTCAAATGGATCTGCAATCTGCATACAATCTGCCTACTTACTGCTTGTAATCTGTCTGTAATCCATCCTACAATCTGCCTACAATTTGCCTGCAATCTGCCTACTTACTGCTTGGAATCTGTTTGTAATTCATCCTACAATCTGCATACAATCTGCCTACTTCCTGCTTGTAATCTGCATACAATCTGCCTACTTACTGCTTGGAATCTGTCTGTAATCCATCCTACAATCTGCATACAATCTGCCTACTTACTGCTTGTATTCTGCATACAATCTGTCTACTTACTGCTTGTAATCTGTCTGTAATCCATCCTACAATCTGCCTACACTCTGCATACAATCTGCCTACTTACTGCTTATAATCTGCATACAATCGGCCTACTTGCTGCTTATAATCTGCATACAATCTGCATACAATCTGCCTACTTACTGCTTGTAATCTGTCTGTAATCCATCCTACAATCTGCCTACAATCTGCCTGCAATCTGCCTACTTACTGCTTGTAATCTGCCTACATTCTGCCTGCAATCTGCCTTCTTACTGCCTGGAATCTGTCTGTAATCCATCCTACAATCTGCATACAATCTGCCTACTTACTGCTTGTAATCTGCATACAATCTGCCTACTTACTGCTTGTAATCTGTCTGTAATCCATCCTACAATCTGCCTACAATCTTCATACAATCTGCATACAATCTGCCTGCAATGTGCCTGTAATGTGCCTGTAATCTGCCTGCAATCTGTCTGTAATCCGTCAAACGATCTGCATACAATCTGCCTATTTACTGCTTGTAATCTGTCTGTAATCCATCCTACAATCTGCATACAATCTGCCTACTTACTGCTTGTAATCTGTCTGTAATCCATCCTACAATCTGCCTACAATTTGCCTGCAATCTGCCTACTTACTGCTTGGAATCTGTCTGTAATCCATCCTACAATCTGCATACAATCTGCCTACTTACTGCTTGTAATCTGTCTGTAATCCATCCTACAATCTGCCTACAATCTGCCTGCAATCTGCCTGCAATCGGCCTGCAATCTGCCTACTTACTGCTTGTAATCTGCCTACAATCTGAATACAATCTGCCTGCAATCTGCCTTCTTACTGCTTGGAATCTGTTTGTAATTCATCCTACAATCTGCATACAATCTGCCTACTTACTGCTTGTAATCTGTCTGTAATCCATCCTACAATCTGCCTACAATCTTCATACAATCTGCATACAATCTGCCTGCAATCTGCCTACTTACTGCTTGTAATCTATCTACAATCTGCATACAATCTACATGCAATCTGCCTGCGATGTGCCTGTAATGTGCCTGTAATCTGCTTGCAATCTGTCTGTAATCCGTCAAACGATCTGCATACAATCTGCCTACTTACTGCTTGTAATCTGTCTGTAATCCATCCTACAATCTGCCTACAATTTGCCTGCAATCTGCCTACTTACTGCTTGGAATCTGTCTGTAATCCATCCTACAATCTGCATACAATCTGCCTACTTACTGCTTGTAATCTGTCTGTAATCCATCCTACAATCTGCCTACAATCTGCCTGCAATCTGCCTGCAATCGGCCTGCAATCTGCCTACTTACTGCTTGTAATCTGCCTACAATCTGCATACAATCTGCCTGCAATCTGCCTACTTACTGCTTGGAATCTGCCTACAATCTGCATACAATCTGCCTATTTACTGCTTGTAATCTGCATACAATCTGCCTACTTACTGCTTGGAATCTGTCTGTAATCCATCCTACAATCTGCATACAATCTGCCTACTTACTGCTTGTAATCTGCATACAATCTGCATACAATCTGTCTACATACTGCTTGTAATCTGTCTGTAATCCATCCTACAATCTGCCTACACTCTGCCTACAATCTGCCTACTTACTGCTTATAATCTGCATACAATCGGCCTACTTACTGCTTATAATCTGCATACAATCTGTATACAATCTGCCTACTTACTGCTTGTAATCTGTCTGTAATCCATCCTACAATCTGCCTACAATCTGCATACAATCTGCCTGCAATCTGCCTACTTAGTGCTTGTAATCTGCCTACAATCTGCCTGCTATCTGCCTTCTTACTGCTTGGAATCTGTCTGTAATCCATCCTACAATCTGCATACAATCTGCATACTTACTGCTTGTAATCTGCATACAATCTGCCTACTTACTGCTTGTAATCTGTCTGTAATCCATCCTACAATCTGCCTACAATCTTCATACAATCTGCATACAACCTGCCTGCAATCTGCCTACTTACTGCTTGTAATCTATCTTCAATCTGCATACAATCTACATACAATCTGCCTGCAATGTGCCTGCAATCTACCTGCTATGTGCCTGTAATGTGCCTGTAATCTGCCTGTAATGTGCCTGTAATCAGCCTGCAATTTGTCTGTAATCCGTCAAACGATCTGCATACAATCTGCCTATTTACTGCTTGTAATCTGTCTATAATCCATCCTACAATCTGCATACAATCTGCCTACTTACTGCTTGTAATCTGTCTGTAATCCATCCTACAATCTGCCTACTTACTGCTTGTAATCTGTCTTTAATCCATCCTACAATCTGCCTACACTCTGCATACAATCTGCCTACTTACTGCTTATAATCTGCATACAATCGGCCTACTTACTGCTTATAATCTGCATACAATCTGCATACAATCTGCCTACTTACTGCTTGTAATCTGTCTGTAATCCATCCTACAATCTGCCTACAATCTGCATACAATCTGCCTGCAATCTGCCTACTTACTGCTTGTAATCTGCCTACAATCTGCCTGCAATCTGCCTTCTTACTGCTTGGAATCTGTCTGTAATCCATCCTACAATCTGCATACAATCTGCCTACTTACTGCTTGTAATCTGCATACAATCTGCCTACTTACTGCTTGTAATCTGTCTGTAATCCATCCTACAATCTACCTACAATCTGCATATAATCTGCCTGCAATCTGCCTACTTACTGCTTGTAATCTGTCTGTAATCCATCCTACAATCTGCCTACAATCTTCATACAATCTGCATACAACCTGCCTGCAATCTGCCTGCAATCTGCCTACTTACTGCTTGTAATCTATCTACAATCTGCATACAATCTACATACAATCTGCCTGCAATGTGCCTGCAATCTGCCTGCGATGTTCCTGTAATGTGCCTGTAATCTGCCTGTAATGTGCCTGTAATCTGCCTGCAATCTGTCTGTAATCCGTCAAACGATCTGCATACAATCTGCCTACTTACTGCTTGTAATCTGTCTGTAATCCATCCTACCATCTGCATACAATCTGCCTACTTACTGCTTGTAATCGGTCTGTAATCCATCCTACAATCTGCCTACTTACTGCTTGTAATCTGCATACAATCTGCATACAATCTGCCTACTTACTGCTTGGAATCTGTCTGTAATCCATCCTACAATCTGCCTACAATTTGCCTGCAATCTGCCTACTTACTGCTTGGAATCTGTCTGTAATCCATTCTACAATCTGCATACAATCTGCCTATTTACTGCTTGTAATCTGTCTGTAATCCATCCTACAATCTGCCTGCAATCTGCCTGCAATCGGCCTGCAATCTGCCTACTTACTGCTTGTAATCTGCCTACAATCTGCATACAATCTGCCTGCAATCTGCCTACTTACTGCTTGGAATCTGTTTGTAATCCATCCTACAATCTGCATACAATCTGTCTGCAATCTGCCTACTTACTGCTTGTAATCTGCCTACAATCTGCATACAATCTGCCTGCAATCTGCCTTCTTACTGCTTGGAATCTGTTTGTAATTCATCCTACAATCTGCATACAATCTGCCTATTTACTGCTTGTAATCTGCATACAATCTGCCTACTTACTGCTTGTAATCTGTCTGTAATCCATCCTACAATCTGCCTACAATCTGCATATAATCTGCCTGCAATCTGCCTACTTACTGCTTGTAATCTGTCTGTAATCCATCCTACAATCTGCCTACAATCTTCATACAATCTGCATACAACCTGCCTGCATCCTGCCTGCAATCTGCCTACTTACTGCTTGTAATCTATCTACAATCTGCATAGAATCTACATACAATCTGCCTGCAATGTGCCTGCAATCTGCCTGCTATGTGCCTGTAATGTGCCTGTAATCTGCCTGTAATGTGCCTGTAATCTGCCTGCAATCTGTCTGTAATCCGTCAAACGATCTGCATACAATCTGCCTATTTACTGCTTGTAATCTGTCTGTAATCCATCCTACAATCTGCATACAATCTGCCTACTTACTGCTTGGAATCTGTCTGTAATCCATCCTACAATCTGCCTACAATTTGCCTGCAATCTGCCTACTTACTGCTTGGAATCTGTCTGTAATCCATCCTAAAATCTGCATACAATCTGCCTATTTACTGCTTGTAATCTGTCTGTAATCCATCCTACAATCTGCCTACAATCTGCCTGCAATCGGCCTGCAATCTGCCTACTTACTGCTTGTAATCTGCCTACAATCTGCATACAATCTGCCTGCAATCTGCCTACTTACTGCTTGGAATCTGTTTGTAATCCATCCTACAATCTGCGTACAATCTGTCTGCAATCTGCCTACTTACTGCTTGTAATCTGCCTACAATCTGCCTACAATCTGCCTGCAATCTGCCTTCTTACTGCTTGGAATCTGTCTGTAATTCATCCTACAATCTGCATACAATCTGCCTACTTACTGCTTGTAATCTGCATACAATCTGCCTACTTACTGCTTGGAATCTGTCTGTAATCCATCCTACAATCTGCATACAATCTGCCTACTTACTGCTTGTAATCTGCATACAATCTGCATACAATCTGCCTACTTACTGCTTGTAATCTCTGTCTGTAATCCATCCTACAATCTGCCCACAATCTGCATACAATCTGCCTGCAATCTGCCTACTCACTGCTTGTAATCTGCATACAATCTGCCTTCTTACTGCTTGGAATCTATCTGTAATTCATCCTACAATTTGCATACAATCTGCCTTCTTACTGCTTGTAATCTGCATACAATCTGCCTACTTACTGCTTGTAATCTGTCTGTAATCCATCCTACAATCTGCATATAATCTGCCTGCAATCTGCCTATTTACTGCTTGTAATCTGCCTACAATCTGCATACAATCTGCCTACTTACTGCTTGTAATCTGTCTGTAATCCATCCTACAATCTGCCTACAATCTTCATACAATCTGCATACAACCTGCCTGCAATCTGCCTGCAATCTGCCTACTTACTGCTTGTAATCTATCTACAATCTGCATACAATCTACATACAATCTGCCTGCAATGTGCCTGCAATCTGCCTGCGATGTTCCTGTAATGTGCCTGTAATCTGCCTGTAATGTGCCTGTAATCTACCTGCAATCTGTCTGTAATCCGTCAAACGATCTGCATACAATCTGCCTACTTACTGCTTGTAATCTGTCTAATCCATCCTACCATCTGCATACAATCTGCCTACTTACTGCTTGTAATCTGTCTGTAATCCATCCTACAATCTGCCTACTTACTGCATGTAATCTGCATACAATCTGCATACAATCTGCCTACTTACTGCTTGGAATCTGTCTGTAATCCATCCTACAATCTGCATACAATCTGCCTACTTACTGCTTGTAATCTGTCTGTAATCCATCCTACAATCTGCCTGCAATCTGCCTGCAATCGGCCTGCAATCTGCCTACTTACTGCTTGTAATCTGCCTACAATCTGCATACAATCTGCCTGCAATCTGCCTTCTTACTGCTTGGAATCTGTTTGTAATTCATCCTACAATCTGCATACAATCTGCCTACTTACTGCTTGTAATCTGTCTGTAATCCATCCTACAATCTGCCTACAATCTTCATACAATCTGCATACAATCTGCCTGCAATCTGCCTGCAATCTGCCTACTTACTGCTTGTAATCTATCTACAATCTGCATACAATCTACATGCAATCTGCCTGCGATGTGCCTGTAATGTGCCTGTAATCTGCCTGTAATGTGCCTGTAATCTGCCTGCAATCTGTCTGTAATCCGTCAAACGATCTGCATACAATCTGCCTACTTACTGCTTGTAATCTGTCTGTAATCCATCCTACAATCTGCCTACAATTTGCCTGCAATCTGCCTACTTACTGCTTGGAATCTGTCTGTAATCCATCCTACAATCTGCATACAATCTGCCTACTTACTGCTTGTAATCTGTCTGTAATCCATCCTACAATCTGCCTACAATCTGCCTGCAATCTGCCTGCAATCTGCCTACTTACTGCTTGTAATCTGCCTACAATCTGCATACAATCTGCCTGCAATCTGCCTACTTACTGCTTGGAATCTGTTTGTAATCCATCCTATAATCTGCATACAATCTGCCTGCAATCTGCCTTCTTACTGCTTGGAATCTGTTTGTAATTCATCCTACAATCTGCATACAATCTGCCTATTTACTGCTTGTAATCTGCATACAATCTGCCTACTTACTGCTTGGAATCTGTCTGTAATCCATCCTACAATCTGCATACAATCTGCCTACTTACTGCTTGTAATCTGTCTGTAATCCATCCTACAATCTGCCTACACTCTGCATACAATCTGCCTACTTACTGCTTATAATCTGCATACAATCGGCCCACTTACTGCTTATAATCTGCATACAATCTGTATACAATCTGCCTACTTACTGCTTGTAATCTGTCTGTAATCCATCCTACAATCTGCCTACAATCTGCATACAATCTGCATACAACCTGCCTGCAATCTGCCTACTTACTGCTTGTAATCTATCTTCAATCTGCATACAATCTACATACAATCTGCCTGCAATGTGCCTGCAATCTGCCTGCTATGTGCCTGTAATGTGCCTGTAATGTGCCTGTAATGTGCCTGTAATGTGCCTGTAATCTGCCTGCAATCTGTCTGTAATCCGTCAAACGATCTGCATACAATCTGCCTATTTACTGCTTGTAATCTGTCTGTAATCCATCCTACAATCTGCATACAATCTGCCTACTTACTGATTGTAATCTGTCTGTAATCCATCCTACAATCTGCCTACTTACTGCTTGTAATCTGCATACAATCTGCCTACTTACTGCTTGGAATCTGTCTGTAATCCATCCTACAATCTGCCTACAATCTGCATACAATCTGCCTACTTACTGCTTGTAATCTGTCTGTAATCCATCCTACAATCTGCCTACAATCTGCCTGCAATCTGCCTGCAATCGGCCTGCAATCTGCCTACTTACTGCTTGTAATCTGCCTACAATCTGCATACAATCTGCCTGCAATCTGCCTACTTACTGCTTGGAATCTGTTTGTAATCCATCCTACAATCTGCATACAATCTGTCTGCAATCTGCCTACTTACTGCTTGTAAACTGCCTACAATCTGCATACAATCTGCCTGCAATCTTCCTTCTTACTGCTTGGAATCTGTCTGTAATTCATGCTACAATCTGCATACAATCTGCCTACTTACTGCTTGTAATCTGCATACAATCTGCCTACTTACTGCTTGGAATCTGTAATCCATCCTACAATCTGCATACAATCTGCCTACTTACTGCTTGTAATCTCTATCTGTAATCCATCCTACAATCTGCCCACAATCTGCATACAATCTGCCTGCAATCTGCCTACTTACTGCTTGTAATCTGCATACAATCTGCCTTACTGCTTGGAATCTATCTGTAATCCATCCTACAATTTGCATACAATCTGCATACAATCTGCCTTCTTACTGCTTGTAATCTGCATACAATCTGCCTACTTACTGCTTGTAATTTGTAATCCATCCTACAATCTGCATATAATCTGCCTGCAATCTGCCTACTTAATGCTTGTAATCTGCCTACAATCTGCATACAATCTGTCTACTTACTGCTTGTAATCTGTCTGTAATCCATCCTACAATCTGCATACAATCTGCCTACTTACTGCTTGTAATCTGTCTGTAATCCATCCTACAATCTGCCTACTTACTGCTTGTAATCTGCATACAATCTGCCTACTTACTTATTGTAATCTGTCTGTAATTCTGCCTACAATCTTCATACAATCTGCCTGCAATCTGCCTGCAATCTGCCTACTTACTGCTTGTAATCTATCTACAATCTGCATACAATCTACATGCAATCTGCCTGCGATGTGCCTGTAATCTGCCTGTAATGTGCCTGTAATCTGCCTGCAATCTGTCTGTAATCCGTCAAACGATCTGCATACAATCTGCCTACTTACTGCTTGTAATCTGTCTGTAATCCATCCTACAATCTGCCTACAATTTGCCTGCAATCTGCCTACTTACTGCTTGTAATCTGCCTACAATCTGCATACAATCTGCCTGCAATCTGCCTTCTTACTGCTTGGAATCTGTTTGTAATTCATCCTACAATCTGCATACAATCTGCCTACTTACTGCTTGTAATCTGCATACAATCTGCCTACTTACTGCTTGTAATCTGTCTGTAATCCATCCTACAATCTGCCTACAATTTGCCTGCAATCTGCCTACTTACTGCTTGGAATCTGTCTGTAATCAATCCTACAATCTGCCTACTTACTGCTTGTAATCTGTCTGTAATCCATCCTACAATCTGCCTACAATCTGCCTGCAATCTGCCTGCAATCGGCCTGCAATCTGCCTACTTACTGCTTGTAATCTGCCTACAATCTGCATACAATCTGCCTGCAATCTGCCTACTTACTGCTTGGAATCTGTTTGTAATCCATCCTACAATCTGCATACAATCTGTCTGCAATCTGCCTACTTACTGCTTGTAATCTGCCTACAATCTGCATACAATCTGCCTGCAATCTGCCTTCTTACTGCTTGGAATCTGTCTGTAATTCATGCTACAATCTGCATACAATCTGCCTACTTACTGCTTGTAATCTGCATACAATCTGCCTACTTACTGCTTGGAATCTGTCTGTAATCCATCCTACAATCTGCATACAATCTGCCTACTTACTGCTTGTAATCTGCATACAATCTGCATACAATCTGCCTACTTACTGCTTGTAATCTCTGTCTGTAATCCATCCTACAATCTGCCCACAATCTGCATACAATCTGCCTGCAATTTGCCTACTTACTGCTTGTAATCTGCATACAATCTGCATACAATCTGCCTTACTGCTTGGAATCTATCTGTAATCCATCCTACAATTTGCATACAATCTGCATACAATCTGCCTTCCTACTGCTTGTAATCTGCATACAATCTGCCTTCTTACTGCTTGTAATCTGTCTGTAATCCATCCTACAATCTGCATATAATCTGCCTGCAATCTGCCTACTTACTGCTTGTAATCTGCCTACAATCTGCATACTATCTGCCTACTTACTGCTTGTAATCTGTCTGTAATCCATCCTACAATCTGCCTACAATCTTCATACAATCTGCATACAACCTGCCTGCAATCTGCCTACTTACTGCTTGTAATCTATCTACAATCTGCATACAATCTACATACAATCTGCCTGCAATGTGCCTGCAATCTGCCTGCGATGTGCTTGTAATGTGCCTGTAATCTGCCTGCAATCTGTCTGTAATCCGTCAAACGATCTGCATACAATCTGCCTATTTACTGCTTGTAATCTGTCTGTAATCCATCCTACAATCTGCATACAATCTGCCTACTTACTGCTTGTAATCTGTCTGTAATCCATCCTACAATCTGCCTACTTACTGCTTGTAATCTGCATACAATCTGCATACAATCTGCCTACTTACTGCTTGTAATCTGTCTGTAATCCATCCTACAATCTGCCTACAATTTGCCTGCAATCTGCCTACTTACTGCTTGGAATCTGTCTGTAATCCATCCTACAATCTGCATACAATCTGCCTACTTACTGCTTGTAATCTGTCTGTAATCCATCCTACAATCTGCCTACAATCTGCCTGCAATCTGCCTGCAATCGGCCTGCAATCTGCCTACTTACTGCTTGTAATCTGCCTACAATCTGCATACAATCTGCCTGCAATCTGCCTACTTACTGCTTGGAATCTGTTTGTAATCCAACCTACAATCTGCATACAATCTGTCTGCAATCTGCCTACTTACTGCTTGTAATCTGCCTACAATCTGCATACAATCTGCCTGCAATCTGCCTTCTTACTGCTTGGAATCTGTTTGTAATTCATCCTACAATCTGCATACAATCTGCCTACTTACTGCTTGTAATCTGCATACGATCTGCCTACTTACTGCTTGTAATCTGTCTGTAATCCATCCTACAATCTGCCTACAATCTTCATACAATCTGCATACAATCTGCCTGCAATCTGCCTACTTACTGCTTGTAATCTATCTGCAATCTGCATACAATCTACATGCAATCTGCCTGCGATGTGCCTGTAATCTGCCTGTAATGTGCCTGTAATCTGCCTGCAATCTGTCTGTAATCCGTCAAATGGATCTGCAATCTGCATACAATCTGCCTACTTACTGCTTGTAATCTGTCTGTAATCCATCCTACAATCTGCCTACAATTTGCCTGCAATCTGCCTACTTACTGCTTGGAATCTGTTTGTAATTCATCCTACAATCTGCATACAATCTGCCTACTTCCTGCTTGTAATCTGCATACAATCTGCCTACTTACTGCTTGGAATCTGTCTGTAATCCATCCTACAATCTGCATACAATCTGCCTACTTACTGCTTGTATTCTGCATACAATCTGCATACAATCTGTCTACTTACTGCTTGTAATCTGTCTGTAATCCATCCTACAATCTGCCTACACTCTGCATACAATCTGCCTACTTACTGCTTATAATCTGCATACAATCGGCCTCCTTACTGCTTATAATCTGCATACAATCTGCATACAATCTGCCTACTTACTGCTTGTAATCTGTCTGTAATCCATCCTACAATCTGCCTACAATCTGCATACAATCTGCCTGTAATCTGCCTACTTACTGCTTGTAATCTGCCTACATTCTGCCTGCAATCTGCCTTCTTACTGCCTGGAATCTGTCTGTAATCCATCCTACAATCTGCATACAATCTGCCTACTTACTGCTTGTAATCTGCATACAATCTGCCTACTTACTGCTTGTTATCTGTCTGTAATCCATCCTACAATCTGCCTACAATCTGCATACAATCTGCCTGCAATCTGCCTACTTACTGCTTGTAATCTATCTACAATCTGCATACAATCTACATGCAATCTGCCTGCGATGTGCCTGTAATGTGCCTGTAATCTGCCTGTAATGTGCCTGTAATCTGCCTGCAATCTGTCTGTAATCCGTCAAACGATCTGCATACAATCTGCCTACTTACTGCTTGTAATCTGTCTGTAATCCATCCTACAATCTGCCTACAATTTGCCTGCAATCTGCCTACTTACTGCTTGGAATCTGTCTGTAATCCATCCTACAATCTGCATACAATCTGCCTACTTACTGCTTGTAATCTGTCTGTAATCCATCCTACAATCTGCCTACAATCTGCCTGCAATCTGCCTGCAATCGGCCTGCAATCTGCCTACTTACTGCTTGTAATCTGTCTGTAATCCATCCTACAATCTGCATATAATCTGCCTGCAATCTGCCTACTTACTGCTTGTAATCTGTCTGTAATCCATCCTACAATCTGCCTACAATCTTCATACAATCTGCATACAACCTGCCTGCAATCTGCCTGCAATCTGCCTACTTACTGCTTGTAATCTATCTACAATCTGCATACAATCTACATACAATCTGCCTGCAATGTGCCTGCAATCTGCCTGCGATGTTCCTGTAATGTGCCTGTAATCTGCCTGTAATGTGCCTGTAATCTGCCTGCAATCTGTCTGTAATCCGTCAAACGATCTGCATACAATCTGCCTACTTACTGCTTGTAATCTGTCTGTAATCCATCCTACCATCTGCATACAATCTGCCTACTTACTGCTTGTAATCGGTCTGTAATCCATCCTACAATCTGCCTACTTACTGCTTGTAATCTGCATACAATCTGCATACAATCTGCCTACTTACTGCTTGGAATCTGTCTGTAATCCATCCTACAATCTGCCTACAATTTGCCTGCAATCTGCCTACTTACTGCTTGGAATCTGTCTGTAATCCATCCTACAATCTGCCTACAATCTGCCTGCAATCTGCCTGCAATCGGCCTGCAATCTGCCTACTTACTGCTTGTAATCTGCCTACAATCTGCATACAATCTTCCTGCAATCTGCCTTCTTACTGCTTGGAATCTGTTTGTAATTCATCCTACAATCTGCATACAATCTGCCTATTTACTGCTTGTAATCAGCATACAATCTGCCTACTTACTGCTTGGAATCTGTCTGTAATCCATCCTACAATCTGCATACAATCTGCCTACTTACTGCTTGGAATCTGCATACAATCTGCATACAATCTGCCTACTTACTGCTTGTAATCTGTCTGTAATCCATCCTACAATCTGCCTACACTCTGCATACAATCGGCCCACTTACTGCTTATAATCTGCATACAATCTGTATACAATCTGCCTACTTACTGCTTGTAATCTGTCTGTAATCCATCCTACAATCTGCCTACAATCTGCATACAATCTGCCTGCAATCTGCCTACTTACTGCTTGTAATCTGCCTACAATCTGCCTGCAATCTGCCTTCTTACTGCTTGGAATCTGTCTGTAATCCATCCTACAATATGCATACAATCTGCCTGCTTACTGCTTGTAATCTGCATACAATCTGCCTACTTACTGCTTGTAATCTGTCTGTAATCCATCCTACAATCTGCCTACAATCTGCATATAATCTGCCTGCAATCTGCCTACTTACTGCTTGTAATCTGTCTGTAATCCATCCTACAATCTGCCTACAATCTGCATACAACCTGCCTGCAATCTGCCTACTTACTGCTTGTAATCAATCTACAATCTGCATACAATCTACATACAATCTGCCTGCAATGTGCCTGCAATCTGCCTGCTATGTGCCTGCAATCTGCCTGCTATGTGCCTGTAATGTGCCTGTAATGTGCCTGTAATCTGCCTGCAATCTGTCTGTAATCCGTCAAACGATCTGCATACAATCTGCCTATTTACTGCTTGTAATCTGTCTGTAATCCATCCTACAATCTGCATACAATCTGCCTACTTACTGCTTGGAATCTGTCTGTAATCCATCCTACAATCTGCCTACAATTTGCCTGCAATCTGCCTACTTACTGCTTGGAATCTGTCTGTAATCCATCCTAAAATCTGCATACAATCTGCCTACTTACTGCTTGTAATCTGTCTGTAATCCATCCTACAATCTGCCTACAATCTGCCTGCAATCTGCCTGCAATCGGCCTGCAATCTGCCTACTTACTGCTTGTAATCTGCCTACAATCTGCATACAATCTGCCTGCAATCTGCCTACCTACTGCTTGGAATCTGTTTGTAATCCATCCTACAATCTGCATACAATCTGTCTGCAATCTGCCTACTTACTGCTTGTAATCTGCCTACAATCTGCATACAATCTGCCTGCAATCTGCCTTCTTACTGCTTGGAATCTGTCTGTAATTCATGCTACAATCTGCATACAATCTGCCTACTTACTGCTTGTAATCTGCATACAATCTGCCTACTTACTGCTTGGAATCTGTCTGTAATCCATCCTACAATCTGCATACAATCTGCCTACTTACTGCTTGTAATCTGCATACAATCTGCCTACTTACTGCTTGTAATCTCTGTCTGTAATCCATCCTACAATCTGCCCACAATCTGCATACAATCTGCCTGCAATTTGCCTACTTACTGCTTGTAATCTGCATACAATCTGCATACAATCTGCCTTACTGCTTGGAATCTATCTGTAATCCATTCTACAATTTGCATACAATCTGCCTTCTTACTGCTTGTAATCTGCATACAATCTGCCTTCTTACTGCTTGTAATCTGTCTGTAATCCATCCTACAATCTGCATATAATTTGCCTGCAATCTGCCTACTTACTGCTTGTAATCTGCCTACAATCTGCATACAATCTGCCTACTTACTGCTTGTAATCTGTCTGTAATCCATCCTACAATCTGCCTACAATTTGCCTGCAATCTGCCTACTTACTGCTTGGAATCTGTCTGTAATCAATCCTACAATCTGCCTACTTACTGCTTGTAATCTGTCTGTAATCCATCCTACAATCTGCCTGCAATCTGCCTGCAATCGGCCTGCAATCTGCCTACTTACTGCTTGTAATCTGCCTACAATCTGCATACAATCTGCCTGCAATCTGCATGCAATCTGCCTGCAATCTGCCCACTTACTGCTTGGAATCTGTTTGTAATCCATCCTACAATCTGCATACAATCTGTCTGCAATCTGCCTACTTACTGCTTGTAATCTGCCTACAATCTGCATACAATCTGCCTGCAATCTGCCTTCTTACTGCTTGGAATCTGTTTGTAATTCATCCTACAATCTGCATACAATCTGCCTACTTACTGCTTGTAATCTGCATACAATCTGCATACAATCTGCCTACTTACTGCTTGTAATCTGTCTGTAATCCATCCTACAATCTGCCTACACTCTACATACAATCTGCCTACTTACTGCTTATAATCTGCATACAATCGGCCTACTTACTGCTTATAATCTGCATACAATCTGCATACAATCTGCCTACTTACTGCTTGTAATCTGTCTGTAATCCATCCTACAATCTGCCTACAATCTGCATACAATCTGCCTGCAATCTGCCTACTTACTGCTTGTAATCTGCCTACAATCTGCCTGCAATCTGCCTTCTTACTGCTTGGAATCTGTCTGTAATCCATCCTACAATCTGCATACAATCTGCCTACTTACTGCTTGTAATCTGCATACAATCTGCCTACTTACTGCTTGTAATCTGTCTGTAATCCATCCTACAATCTGCCTACAATCTGCCTGCAATCTGCCTACTTACTGCTTGTAATCTGTCTGTAATCCATCCTACAATCTGCCTACAATCTTCATACAATCTGCATACAACCTGCCTGCAATCTGCCTGCAATCTGCCTACTTACTGCTTGTAATCTATCTACAATCTGCATACAATCTACATACAATCTGCCTGCAATGTGCCTGCAATCTGCCTGCGATGTTCCTGTAATGTGCCTGTAATCTGCCTGTAATGTGCCTGTAATCTGCCTGCAATCTGTCTGTAATCCGTCAAACGATCTGCATACAATCTGCCTACTTACTGCTTGTAATCTGTCTGTAATCCATCCTACCATCTGCATACAATCTGCCTACTTACTGCTTGTAATCGGTCTGTAATCCATCCTACAATCTGCCTACTTACTGCTTGTAATCTGTCTGTAATCCATCCTACAATCTGCCTACAATCTTCATACAATCTGCATACAACCTGCCTGCAATCTGCCTGCAATCTGCCTACTTACTGCTTGTAATCTATCTACAATCTGCATACAATCTACATACAATCTGCCTGCAATGTGCCTGCAATGTGCCTGCGATGTTCCTGTAATGTGCCTGTAATCTGCCTGTAATGTGCCTGTAATCTGCCTGCAATCTGTCTGTAATCCGTCAAACGATCTGCATACAATCTGCCTACTTACTGCTTGTAATCTGTCTGTAATCCATCCTACCATCTGCATACAATCTGCCTACTTACTGCTTGTAATCGGTCTGTAATCCATCCTACAATCTGCCTACTTACTGCTTGTAATCTGCATACAATCTGCATACAATCTGCCTACTTACTGCTTGTAATCTGTCTGTAATCCATCCTACAATCTGCCTACACTCTGCATACAATCGGCCCACTTACTGCTTATAATCTGCATACAATCTGTATACAATCTGCCTACTTACTGCTTGTAATCTGTCTGTAATCCATCCTACAATCTGCCTACAATCTGCATACAATCTGCCTGCAATCTGCCTACTTACTGCTTGTAATCTGCCTACAATCTGCCTGCAATCTGCCTTCTTACTGCTTGGAATCTGTCTGTAATCCATCCTACAATATGCATACAATCTGCCTACTTACTGCTTGTAATCTGCATACAATCTGCCTACTTACTGCTTGTAATCTGTCTGTAATCCATCCTACAATCTGCCTACAATCTGCATATAATCTGACTGCAATCTGCCTACTTACTGCTTGTAATCTGTCTGTAATCCATCCTACAATCTGCCTACAATCTTCATACAATCTGCATACAACCTGCCTGCAATCTGCCTGCAATCTGCCTACTTACTGCTTGTAATCAATCTACAATCTGCATACAATCTACATACAATCTGCCTGCAATGTGCCTGCAATGTGCCTGCAATCTGCCTGCTATGTGCCTGTAATGTGCCTGTAATCTGCCTGTAATGTGCCTGTAATCTGCCTGCAATCTGTCTGTAATCCGTCAAACGATCTGCATACAATCTGCCTATTTACTGCTTGTAATCTGTCTGTAATCCATCCTACAATCTGCATACAATCTGCCTACTTACTGCTTGGAATCTGTCTGTAATCCATCCTACAATCTGCCTACAATTTGCCTGCAATCTGCCTACTTACTGCTTGGAATCTGTCTGTAATCCATCCTAAAATCTGCATACAATCTGCCTACTTACTGCTTGTAATCTGTCTGTAATCCATCCTACAATCTGCCTACAATCTGCCTGCAATCTGCCTGCAATCGGCCTGCAATCTGCCTTCCTTCTGCTTGTAATCTGCCTACAATCTGCATACAATCTGCCTGCAATCTGCCTTCTTACTGCTTGGAATCTGTCTGTAATTCATGCTACAATCTGCATACAATCTGCCTACTTACTGCTTGTAATCTGCATACAATCTGCCTACTTACTGCTTGGAATCTGTCTGTAATCCATCCTACAATCTGCATACAATCTGCCTACTTACTGCTTGGAATCTATCTACAATCTGCATACAATCTACATACAATCTGCCTGCAATGTGCCTGCAATCTGCCTGCGATGTTCCTGTAATGTGCCTGTAATCTGCCTGTAATGTGCCTGTAATCTGCCTGCAATCTGTCTGTAATCCGTCAAACGATCTGCATACAATCTGCCTACTTACTGCTTGTAATCTGTCTGTAATCCATCCTACCATCTGCATACAATCTGCCTACTTACTGCTTGTAATCGGTCTGTAATCCATCCTACAATCTGCCTACTTACTGCTTGTAATCTGCATACAATCTGCATACAATCTGCCTACTTACTGCTTGGAATCTGTCTGTAATCCATCCTACAATCTGCCTACAATTTGCCTGCAATCTGCCTACTTACTGCTTGGAATCTGTCTGTAATCCATCCTACAATCTGCCTACAATCTGCCTGCAATCTGCCTGCAATCGGCCTGCAATCTGCCTACTTACTGCTTGTAATCTGCCTACAATCTGCATACAATCTTCCTGCAATCTGCCTTCTTACTGCTTGGAATCTGTTTGTAATTCATCCTACAATCTGCATACAATCTGCCTATTTACTGCTTGTAATCAGCATACAATCTGCCTACTTACTGCTTGGAATCTGTCTGTAATCCATCCTACAATCTGCATACAATCTGCCTACTTACTGCTTGGAATCTGCATACAATCTGCATACAATCTGCCTACTTACTGCTTGTAATCTGTCTGTAATCCATCCTACAATCTGCCTACACTCTGCATACAATCGGCCCACTTACTGCTTATAATCTGCATACAATCTGTATACAATCTGCCTACTTACTGCTTGTAATCTGTCTGTAATCCATCCTACAATCTGCCTACAATCTGCATACAATCTGCCTGCAATCTGCCTACTTACTGCTTGTAATCTGCCTACAATCTGCCTGCAATCTGCCTTCTTACTGCTTGGAATCTGTCTGTAATCCATCCTACAATATGCATACAATCTGCCTGCTTACTGCTTGTAATCTGCATACAATCTGCCTACTTACTGCTTGTAATCTGTCTGTAATCCATCCTACAATCTGCCTACAATCTGCATATAATCTGCCTGCAATCTGCCTACTTACTGCTTGTAATCTGTCTGTAATCCATCCTACAATCTGCCTACAATCTGCATACAACCTGCCTGCAATCTGCCTACTTACTGCTTGTAATCAATCTACAATCTGCATACAATCTACATACAATCTGCCTGCAATGTGCCTGCAATCTGCCTGCTATGTGCCTGCAATCTGCCTGCTATGTGCCTGTAATGTGCCTGTAATGTGCCTGTAATCTGCCTGCAATCTGTCTGTAATCCGTCAAACGATCTGCATACAATCTGCCTATTTACTGCTTGTAATCTGTCTGTAATCCATCCTACAATCTGCATACAATCTGCCTACTTACTGCTTGGAATCTGTCTGTAATCCATCCTACAATCTGCCTACAATTTGCCTGCAATCTGCCTACTTACTGCTTGGAATCTGTCTGTAATCCATCCTAAAATCTGCATACAATCTGCCTACTTACTGCTTGTAATCTGTCTGTAATCCATCCTACAATCTGCCTACAATCTGCCTGCAATCTGCCTGCAATCGGCCTGCAATCTGCCTACTTACTGCTTGTAATCTGCCTACAATCTGCATACAATCTGCCTGCAATCTGCCTACCTACTGCTTGGAATCTGTTTGTAATCCATCCTACAATCTGCATACAATCTGTCTGCAATCTGCCTACTTACTGCTTGTAATCTGCCTACAATCTGCATACAATCTGCCTGCAATCTGCCTTCTTACTGCTTGGAATCTGTCTGTAATTCATGCTACAATCTGCATACAATCTGCCTACTTACTGCTTGTAATCTGCATACAATCTGCCTACTTACTGCTTGGAATCTGTCTGTAATCCATCCTACAATCTGCATACAATCTGCCTACTTACTGCTTGTAATCTGCATACAATCTGCCTACTTACTGCTTGTAATCTCTGTCTGTAATCCATCCTACAATCTGCCCACAATCTGCATACAATCTGCCTGCAATTTGCCTACTTACTGCTTGTAATCTGCATACAATCTGCATACAATCTGCCTTACTGCTTGGAATCTATCTGTAATCCATTCTACAATTTGCATACAATCTGCCTTCTTACTGCTTGTAATCTGCATACAATCTGCCTTCTTACTGCTTGTAATCTGTCTGTAATCCATCCTACAATCTGCATATAATTTGCCTGCAATCTGCCTACTTACTGCTTGTAATCTGCCTACAATCTGCATACAATCTGCCTACTTACTGCTTGTAATCTGTCTGTAATCCATCCTACAATCTGCCTACAATTTGCCTGCAATCTGCCTACTTACTGCTTGGAATCTGTCTGTAATCAATCCTACAATCTGCCTACTTACTGCTTGTAATCTGTCTGTAATCCATCCTACAATCTGCCTGCAATCTGCCTGCAATCGGCCTGCAATCTGCCTACTTACTGCTTGTAATCTGCCTACAATCTGCATACAATCTGCCTGCAATCTGCATGCAATCTGCCTGCAATCTGCCCACTTACTGCTTGGAATCTGTTTGTAATCCATCCTACAATCTGCATACAATCTGTCTGCAATCTGCCTACTTACTGCTTGTAATCTGCCTACAATCTGCATACAATCTGCCTGCAATCTGCCTTCTTACTGCTTGGAATCTGTTTGTAATTCATCCTACAATCTGCATACAATCTGCCTACTTACTGCTTGTAATCTGCATACAATCTGCATACAATCTGCCTACTTACTGCTTGTAATCTGTCTGTAATCCATCCTACAATCTGCCTACACTCTACATACAATCTGCCTACTTACTGCTTATAATCTGCATACAATCGGCCTACTTACTGCTTATAATCTGCATACAATCTGCATACAATCTGCCTACTTACTGCTTGTAATCTGTCTGTAATCCATCCTACAATCTGCCTACAATCTGCATACAATCTGCCTGCAATCTGCCTACTTACTGCTTGTAATCTGCCTACAATCTGCCTGCAATCTGCCTTCTTACTGCTTGGAATCTGTCTGTAATCCATCCTACAATCTGCATACAATCTGCCTACTTACTGCTTGTAATCTGCATACAATCTGCCTACTTACTGCTTGTAATCTGTCTGTAATCCATCCTACAATCTGCCTACAATCTGCCTGCAATCTGCCTACTTACTGCTTGTAATCTGTCTGTAATCCATCCTACAATCTGCCTACAATCTTCATACAATCTGCATACAACCTGCCTGCAATCTGCCTGCAATCTGCCTACTTACTGCTTGTAATCTATCTACAATCTGCATACAATCTACATACAATCTGCCTGCAATGTGCCTGCAATCTGCCTGCGATGTTCCTGTAATGTGCCTGTAATCTGCCTGTAATGTGCCTGTAATCTGCCTGCAATCTGTCTGTAATCCGTCAAACGATCTGCATACAATCTGCCTACTTACTGCTTGTAATCTGTCTGTAATCCATCCTACCATCTGCATACAATCTGCCTACTTACTGCTTGTAATCGGTCTGTAATCCATCCTACAATCTGCCTACTTACTGCTTGTAATCTGTCTGTAATCCATCCTACAATCTGCCTACAATCTTCATACAATCTGCATACAACCTGCCTGCAATCTGCCTGCAATCTGCCTACTTACTGCTTGTAATCTATCTACAATCTGCATACAATCTACATACAATCTGCCTGCAATGTGCCTGCAATGTGCCTGCGATGTTCCTGTAATGTGCCTGTAATCTGCCTGTAATGTGCCTGTAATCTGCCTGCAATCTGTCTGTAATCCGTCAAACGATCTGCATACAATCTGCCTACTTACTGCTTGTAATCTGTCTGTAATCCATCCTACCATCTGCATACAATCTGCCTACTTACTGCTTGTAATCGGTCTGTAATCCATCCTACAATCTGCCTACTTACTGCTTGTAATCTGCATACAATCTGCATACAATCTGCCTACTTACTGCTTGTAATCTGTCTGTAATCCATCCTACAATCTGCCTACACTCTGCATACAATCGGCCCACTTACTGCTTATAATCTGCATACAATCTGTATACAATCTGCCTACTTACTGCTTGTAATCTGTCTGTAATCCATCCTACAATCTGCCTACAATCTGCCTGCAATCTGCCTACTTACTGCTTGTAATCTGCCTACAATCTGCCTGCAATCTGCCTTCTTACTGCTTGGAATCTGTCTGTAATCCATCCTACAATATGCATACAATCTGCCTACTTACTGCTTGTAATCTGCATACAATCTGCCTACTTACTG
The DNA here is from genome assembly GCF_035609145.1 of Eleutherodactylus coqui. Classification (NCBI taxonomy): domain Eukaryota; kingdom Metazoa; phylum Chordata; class Amphibia; order Anura; family Eleutherodactylidae; genus Eleutherodactylus; species Eleutherodactylus coqui. The sequence goes on from NC_089839.1 coordinate 198,500,098, forward strand.
CTTGTAATCTGTCTGTAATCCATCCTACAATCTGCCTACAATCTGCATATAATCTGACTGCAATCTGCCTACTTACTGCTTGTAATCTGTCTGTAATCCATCCTACAATCTGCCTACAATCTTCATACAATCTGCATACAACCTGCCTGCAATCTGCCTGCAATCTGCCTACTTACTGCTTGTAATCAATCTACAATCTGCATACAATCTACATACAATCTGCCTGCAATGTGCCTGCAATCTGCCTGCTATGTGCCTGTAATGTGCCTGTAATCTGCCTGTAATGTGCCTGTAATCTGCCTGCAATCTGTCTGTAATCCGTCAAACGATCTGCATACAATCTGCCTATTTACTGCTTGTAATCTGTCTGTAATCCATCCTACAATCTGCATACAATCTGCCTACTTACTGCTTGGAATCTGTCTGTAATCCATCCTACAATCTGCCTACAATTTGCCTGCAATCTGCCTACTTACTGCTTGGAATCTGTCTGTAATCCATCCTAAAATCTGCATACAATCTGCCTACTTACTGCTTGTAATCTGTCTGTAATCCATCCTACAATCTGCCTACAATCTGCCTGCAATCTGCCTGCAATCGGCCTGCAATCTGCCTTCCTTCTGCTTGTAATCTGCCTACAATCTGCATACAATCTGCCTGCAATCTGCCTTCTTACTGCTTGGAATCTGTCTGTAATTCATGCTACAATCTGCATACAATCTGCCTACTTACTGCTTGTAATCTGCATACAATCTGCCTACTTACTGCTTGGAATCTGTCTGTAATCCATCCTACAATCTGCATACAATCTGCCTACTTACTGCTTGGAATCTGCATACAATCTGCATACAATCTGCCTACTTACTGCTTGTAATCTGCATACAATCTGCATACAATCTGCCTACTTACTGCTTGTAATCTCTGTCTGTAATCCATCCTACAATCTGCCCACAATCTGCATACAATCTGCCTGCAATTTGCCTACTTACTGCTTGTAATCTGCATACAATCTGCATACAATCTGCCTTACTGCTTGGAATCTATCTGTAATCCATCCTACAATTTGCATACAATCTGCATACAATCTGCCTTCTTACTGCTTGTAATCTGCATACAATCTGCCTTCTTACTGCTTGTAATCTGTCTGTAATCCATCCTACAATCTGCATATAATCTGCCTGCTATCTGCCTACTTACTGCTTGTAATCTGCCTACAATCTGCATACAATCTGCCTACTTACTGCTTGTAATCTGTCTGTAATCCATCCTACAATCTGCCTACAATCTTCATACAATCTGCATACAACCTGCCTGCAATCTGCCTACTTACTGCTTGTAATCTATCTACAATCTGCATACAATCTACATACAATCTGCCTGCAATGTGCCTGCAATCTGCCTGCGATGTGCTTGTAATGTGCCTGTAATCTGCCTGCAATCTGTCTGTAATCCGTCAAACGATCTGCATACAATCTGCCTATTTACTGCTTGTAATCTGTCTGTAATCCATCCTACAATCTGCATACAATCTGCCTACTTACTGCTTGTAATCTGTCTGTAATCCATCCTACAATCTGCCTACTTACTGCTTGTAATCTGCATACAATCTGCATACAATCTGCCTACTTACTGCTTGTAATCTGTCTGTAATCCATCCTACAATCTGCCTACAATTTGCCTGCAATCTGCCTACTTACTGCTTGGAATCTGTCTGTAATCCATCCTACAATCTGCATACAATCTGCCTACTTACTGCTTGGAATCTGTCTGTAATCCATCCTACAATCTGCCTACAATCTGCCTGCAATCGGCCTGCAATCTGCCTACTTACTGCTTGTAATCTGCCTACAATCTGCATACAATCTGCCTACTTACTGCTTGGAATCTGTCTGTAATCCATCCTACAATCTGCCTACAATTTGCCTGCAATCTGCCTACTTACTGCTTGGAATCTGTCTGTAATCCATCCTAAAATCTGCATACAATCTGCCTACTTACTGCTTGTAATCTGTCTGTAATCCATCCTACAATCTGCCTACAATCTGCCTGCAATCTGCCTGCAATCGGCCTGCAATCTGCCTACTTACTGCTTGTAATCTGCCTACAATCTGCATACAATCTGCCTGCAATCTGCCTTCTTACTGCTTGGAATCTGTCTGTAATTCATGCTACAATCTGCATACAATCTGCCTACTTACTGCTTGTAATCTGCATACAATCTGCCTACTTACTGCTTGGAATCTGTCTGTAATCCATCCTACAATCTGCATACAATCTGCCTACTTACTGCTTGGAATCTGCATACAATCTGCATACAATCTGCCTACTTACTGCTTGTAATCTGCATACAATCTGCATACAATCTGCCTACTTACTGCTTGTAATCTCTGTCTGTAATCCATCCTACAATCTGCCCACAATCTGCATACAATCTGCCTGCAATTTGCCTACTTACTGCTTGTAATCTGCATACAATCTGCATACAATCTGCCTTACTGCTTGGAATCTATCTGTAATCCATCCTACAATTTGCATACAATCTGCATACAATCTGCCTTCTTACTGCTTGTAATCTGCATACAATCTGCCTTCTTACTGCTTGTAATCTGTCTGTAATCCATCCTACAATCTGCATATAATCTGCCTGCTATCTGCCTACTTACTGCTTGTAATCTGCCTACAATCTGCATACAATCTGCCTACTTACTGCTTGTAATCTGTCTGTAATCCATCCTACAATCTGCCTACAATCTTCATACAATCTGCATACAACCTGCCTGCAATCTGCCTACTTACTGCTTGTAATCTATCTACAATCTGCATACAATCTACATACAATCTGCCTGCAATGTGCCTGCAATCTGCCTGCGATGTGCTTGTAATGTGCCTGTAATCTGCCTGCAATCTGTCTGTAATCCGTCAAACGATCTGCATACAATCTGCCTATTTACTGCTTGTAATCTGTCTGTAATCCATCCTACAATCTGCATACAATCTGCCTACTTACTGCTTGTAATCTGTCTGTAATCCATCCTACAATCTGCCTACTTACTGCTTGTAATCTGCATACAATCTGCATACAATCTGCCTACTTACTGCTTGTAATCTGTCTGTAATCCATCCTACAATCTGCCTACAATTTGCCTGCAATCTGCCTACTTACTGCTTGGAATCTGTCTGTAATCCATCCTACAATCTGCATACAATCTGCCTACTTACTGCTTGTAATCTGTCTGTAATCCATCCTACAATCTGCCTACAATCTGCCTGCAATCGGCCTGCAATCTGCCTACTTACTGCTTGTAATCTGCCTACAATCTGCATACAATCTGCCTGCAATCTGCCTACTTACTGCTTGTAATCTGCCTACAATCTGCCTGCAATCTGCCTTCTTACTGCTTGGAATCTGTCTGTAATCCATCCTACAATATGCATACAATCTGCCTACTTACTGCTTGTAATCTGCATACAATCTGCCTACTTACTGCTTGTAATCTGTCTGTAATCCATCCTACAATCTGCCTACAATCTGCATACAATCTGCCTGCAATCTGCCTACTTACTGCTTGTAATCTGTCTGTAATCCATCCTACAATCTGCCTACAATCTTCATACAATCTGCATACAACCTGCCTGCAATCTGCCTGCAATCTGCCTACTTACTGCTTGTAATCAATCTACAATCTGCATACAATCTACATACAATCTGCCTGCAATGTGCCTGCAATGTGCCTGCAATCTGCCTGCTATGTGCCTGTAATGTGCCTGTAATCTGCCTGTAATGTGCCTGTAATCTGCCTGCAATCTGTCTGTAATCCGTCAAACGATCTGCATACAATCTGCCTATTTACTGCTTGTAATCTGTCTGTAATCCATCCTACAATCTGCATACAATCTGCCTACTTACTGCTTGGAATCTGTCTGTAATCCATCCTACAATCTGCCTACAATTTGCCTGCAATCTGCCTACTTACTGCTTGGAATCTGTCTGTAATCCATCCTAAAATCTGCATACAATCTGCCTACTTACTGCTTGTAATCTGTCTGTAATCCATCCTACAATCTGCCTGCAATCTGCCTGCAATCGGCCTGCAATCTGCCTACTTACTGCTTGTAATCTGCCTACAATCTGCATACAATCTGCCTACCTACTGCTTGGAATCTGTTTGTAATCCATCCTACAATCTGCATACAATCTGTCTGCAATCTGCCTACTTACTGCTTGTAATCTGCCTACAATCTGCATACAATCTGCCTGCAATCTGCCTTCTTACTGCTTGGAATCTGTCTGTAATTCATGCTACAATCTGCATACAATCTGCCTACTTACTGCTTGTAATCTGCATACAATCTGCCTACTTACTGCTTGGAATCTGTCTGTAATCCATCCTACAATCTGCATACAATCTGCCTACTTACTGCTTGTAATCTGCATACAATCTGCATACAATCTGCCTACTTACTGCTTGTAATCTCTGTCTGTAATCCATCCTACAATCTGCCCACAATCTGCATACAATCTGCCTGCAATTTGCCTACTTACTGCTTGTAATCTGCATACAATCTGCATACAATCTGCCTTACTGCTTGGAATCTATCTGTAATCCATCCTACAATTTGCATACAATCTGCATACAATCTGCCTTCTTACTGCTTGTAATCTGCATACAATCTGCCTTCTTACTGCTTGTAATCTGTCTGTAATCCATCCTACAATCTGCATATAATCTGCCTGCAATCTGCCTACTTACTGCTTGTAATCTGCCTACAATCTGCATACAATCTGCCTACTTTCTGCTTGTAATCTGTCTGTAATCCATCCTACAATCTGCATACAATCTGCCTACTTACTGCTTGTAATCTGTCTGTAATCCATCCTACAATCTGCCTACTTACTGCTTGTAATCTGCATACAATCTGCATACAATCTGCCTACTTACTGCTTGTAATCTGTCTGTAATCCATCCTACAATCTGCCTACAATTTGCCTGCAATCTGCCTACTTACTGCTTGGAATCTGTCTGTAATCCATCCTACAATCTGCATACAATCTGCCTACTTACTGCTTGTAATCTGTCTGTAATCCATCCTACAATCTGCCTACAATCTGCCTGCAATCGGCCTGCAATCTGCCTACTTACTGCTTGTAATCTGCCTACAATCTGCATACAATCTGCCTGCAATCTGCCTACTTACTGCTTGTAATCTGCCTACAATCTGCCTGCAATCTGCCTTCTTACTGCTTGGAATCTGTCTGTAATCCATCCTACAATATGCATACAATCTGCCTACTTACTGCTTGTAATCTGCATACAATCTGCCTACTTACTGCTTGTAATCTGTCTGTAATCCATCCTACAATCTGCCTACAATCTGCATATAATCTGACTGCAATCTGCCTACTTACTGCTTGTAATCTGTCTGTAATCCATCCTACAATCTGCCTACAATCTTCATACAATCTGCATACAACCTGCCTGCAATCTGCCTGCAATCTGCCTACTTACTGCTTGTAATCAATCTACAATCTGCATACAATCTACATACAATCTGCCTGCAATGTGCCTGCTATGTGCCTGTAATGTGCCTGTAATGTGCCTGTAATCTGCCTGTAATGTGCCTGTAATCTGCCTGCAATCTGTCTGTAATCCGTCAAACGATCTGCATACAATCTGCCTATTTACTGCTTGTAATCTGTCTGTAATCCATCCTACAATCTGCATACAATCTGCCTACTTACTGCTTGGAATCTGTCTGTAATCCATCCTACAATCTGCCTACAATTTGCCTGCAATCTGCCTACTTACTGCTTGGAATCTGTCTGTAATCCATCCTAAAATCTGCATACAATCTGCCTACTTACTGCTTGTAATCTGTCTGTAATCCATCCTACAATCTGCCTGCAATCTGCCTGCAATCGGCCTGCAATCTGCCTACTTACTGCTTGTAATCTGCCTACAATCTGCATACAATCTGCCTGCAATCTGCCTACCTACTGCTTGGAATCTGTTTGTAATCCATCCTACAATCTGCATACAATCTGTCTGCAATCTGCCTACTTACTGCTTGTAATCTGCCTACAATCTGCATACAATCTGCCTGCAATCTGCCTTCTTACTGCTTGGAATCTGTCTGTAATTCATGCTACAATCTGCATACAATCTGCCTACTTACTGCTTGTAATCTGCATACAATCTGCCTACTTACTGCTTGGAATCTGTCTGTAATCCATCCTACAATCTGCATACAATCTGCCTACTTACTGCTTGTAATCTGCATACAATCTGCATACAATCTGCCTACTTACTGCTTGTAATCTCTGTCTGTAGTCCATCCTACAATCTGCCCACAATCTGCATACAATCTGCCTGCAATTTGCCTACTTACTGCTTGTAATCTGCATACAATCTGCATACAATCTGCCTTACTGCTTGGAATCTATCTGTAATCCATCCTACAATTTGCATACAATCTGCATACAATCTGCCTTCTTACTGCTTGTAATCTGCATACAATCTGCCTTCTTACTGCTTGTAATCTGTCTGTAATCCATCCTACAATCTGCATATAATCTGCCTGCAATCTGCCTACTTACTGCTTGTAATCTGCCTACAATCTGCATACAATCTGCCTACTTACTGCTTGTAATCTGTCTGTAATCCATCCTACAATCTGCCTACAATCTTCATACAATCTGCATACAGCCTGCCTGCAATCTGCCTACTTACTGCTTGTAATCTATCTACAATCTGCATACAATCTACATACAATCTGCCTGCAATGTGCCTGCAATCTGCCTGCGATGTGCTTGTAATGTGCCTGTAATCTGCCTGCAATCTGTCTGTAATCCGTCAAACGATCTGCATACAATCTGCCTATTTACTGCTTGTAATCTGTCTGTAATCCATCCTACAATCTGCATACAATCTGCCTACTTACTGCTTGTAATCTGTCTGTAATCCATCCTACAATCTGCCTACTTACTGCTTGTAATCTGCATACAATCTGCATACAATCTGCCTACTTACTGCTTGTAATCTGTCTGTAATCCATCCTACAATCTGCCTACAATTTGCCTGCAATCTGCCTACTTACTGCTTGGAATCTGTCTGTAATCTATCCTACAATCTGCATACAATCTGCCTATTTACTGCTTGTAATCTGTCTGTAATCCATCCTACAATCTGCCTACAATCTGCCAGCAATCTGCCTGCAATCGGCCTGCAATCTGCCTACTTACTGCTTGTAATCTGCCTACAATCTGCATACAATCTGCCTGCAATCTGCCTTCTTACTGCTTGGAATCTGTTTGTAATTCATCCTACAATCTGCATACAATCTGCCTACTTACTGCTTGTAATCTGCATACGATCTGCCTACTTACTGCTTGTAATCTGTCTGTAATCCATCCTACAATCTGCCTACAATCTTCATACAATCTGCATACAATCTGCCTGCAATCTGCCTGCAATCTGCCTACTTACTGCTTGTAATCTATCTGCAATCTGCATACAATCTACATGCAATCTGCCTGCGATGTGCCTGTAATCTGCCTGTAATGTGCCTGTAATCTGCCTGCAATCTGTCTGTAATCCGTCAAATGGATCTGCAATCTGCATACAATCTGCCTACTTACTGCTTGTAATCTGTCTGTAATCCATCCTACAATCTGCCTACAATTTGCCTGCAATCTGCCTACTTACTGCTTGGAATCTGTTTGTAATTCATCCTACAATCTGCATACAATCTGCCTACTTCCTGCTTGTAATCTGCTTACAATCTGCCTACTTACTGCTTGGAATCTGTCTGTAATCCATCCTACAATCTGCATACAATCTGCCTACTTACTGCTTGTATTCTGCATACAATCTGCATACAATCTGTCTACTTACTGCTTGTAATCTGTCTGTAATCCATCCTACAATCTGCCTACACTCTGCATACAATCTGCCTACTTACTGCTTATAATCTGCATACAATCGGCCTACTTACTGCTTATAATCTGCATACAATCTGCCTACAATCTGCCTACTTACTGCTTGTAATCTGTCTGTAATCCATCCTACAATCTGCCTACAATCTGCATACAATCTGCCTGTAATCTGCCTACTTACTGCTTGTAATCTGCCTACATTCTGCCTGCAATCTGCCTTCTTACTGCCTGGAATCTGTCTGTAATCCATCCTACAATCTGCATACAATCTGCCTACTTACTGCTTGTAATCTGCATACAATCTGCCTACTTACTGCTTGTTATCTGTCTGTAATCCATCCTACAATCTGCCTACAATCTGCATACAATCTGCCTGCAATCTGCCTACTTACTGCTTGTAATCTATCTACAATCTGCATACAATCTACATGCAATCTGCCTGCGATGTGCCTGTAATGTGCCTGTAATCTGCCTGTAATGTGCCTGTAATCTGCCTGCAATCTGTCTGTAATCCGTCAAACGATCTGCATACAATCTGCCTACTTACTGCTTGTAATCTGTCTGTAATCCATCCTACAATCTGCCTACAATTTGCCTGCAATCTGCCTACTTACTGCTTGGAATCTGTCTGTAATCCATCCTACAATCTGCATACAATCTGCCTACTTACTGCTTGTAATCTGTCTGTAATCCATCCTACAATCTGCCTACAATCTGCCTGCAATCTGCCTGCAATCGGCCTGCAATCTGCCTACTTACTGCTTGTAATCTGCCTACAATCTGCATACAATCTGCCTGCAATCTGCCTACTTACTGCTTGGAATCTGTTTGTAATCCATCCTACAATCTGCATACAATCTGTCTGCAATCTGCCTACTTACTGCTTGTAATCTGCCTACAATCTGCATACAATCTGCCTGCAATCTGCCTTCTTACTGCTTGGAATCTGTCTGTAATTCATCCTACAATCTGCATACAATCTGCCTACTTACTGCTTGTAATCTGCATACAATCTGCCTACTTACTGCTTGTAATCTGCATACAATCTGCCTATTTACTGCTTGTAATCTGTCTGTAATCCATCCTACAATCTGCCTACAATCTGCATACAACCTGCCTGCAATCTGCCTACTTACTGCTTGTAATCTATCTACAATCTGCATACAATCTACATACAATCTGCCTGCAATGTGTCTGCAATCTGCCTGCGATGTGCCTGTAATGTGCCTGTAATCTGCCTGTAATGTGCCTGTAATCTGCCTGCAATCTGTCTGTAATCCGTCAAACGATCTGCATACAATCTGCCTACTTACTGCTTGTAATCTGTCTGTAATCCATCCTACCATCTGCATACAATCTGCCTACTTACTGCTTGTAATCGGTCTGTAATCCATCCTACAATCTGCCTACTTACTGCTTGTAATCTGCATACAATCTGCATACAATCTGCCTACTTACTGCTTGTAATCTGTCTGTAATCCATCCTACAATCTGCCTACACTCTGCATACAATCGGCCCACTTACTGCTTATAATCTGCATACAATCTGTATACAATCTGCCTACTTACTGCTTGTAATCTGTCTGTAATCCATCCTACAATCTGCCTACAATCTGCATACAATCTGCCTGCAATCTGCCTACTTACTGCTTGTAATCTGCCTACAATCTGCCTGCAATCTGCCTTCTTACTGCTTGGAATCTGTCTGTAATCCATCCTACAATATGCATACAATCTGCCTACTTACTGCTTGGAATCTGCATACAATCTGCCTACTTACTGCTTGTAATCTGTCTGTAATCCATCCTACAATCTGCCTACAATCTGCATATAATCTGACTGCAATCTGCCTACTTACTGCTTGTAATCTGTCTGTAATCCATCCTACAATCTGCCTACAATCTTCATACAATCTGCATACAACCTGCCTGCAATCTGCCTGCAATCTGCCTACTTACTGCTTGTAATCAATCTACAATCTGCATACAATCTACATACAATCTGCCTGCAATGTGCCTGCAATGTGCCTGCAATCTGCCTGCTATGTGCCTGTAATGTGCCTGTAATCTGCCTGTAATGTGCCTGTAATCTGCCTGCAATCTGTCTGTAATCCGTCAAACGATCTGCATACAATCTGCCTATTTACTGCTTGTAATCTGTCTGTAATCCATCCTACAATCTGCATACAATCTGCCTACTTACTGCTTGGAATCTGTCTGTAATCCATCCTACAATCTGCCTACAATTTGCCTGCAATCTGCCTACTTACTGCTTGGAATCTGTCTGTAATCCATCCTAAAATCTGCATACAATCTGCCTACTTACTGCTTGTAATCTGTCTGTAATCCATCCTACAATCTGCCTACAATCTGCCTGCAATCTGCCTGCAATCGGCCTGCAATCTGCCTACTTACTGCTTGTAATCTGCCTACAATCTGCATACAATCTGCCTGCAATCTGCCTTCTTACTGCTTGGAATCTGTCTGTAATTCATGCTACAATCTGCATACAATCTGCCTACTTACTGCTTGTAATCTGCATACAATCTGCCTACTTACTGCTTGGAATCTGTCTGTAATCCATCCTACAATCTGCATACAATCTGCCTACTTACTGCTTGGAATCTGCATACAATCTGCATACAATCTGCCTACTTACTGCTTGTAATCTGCATACAATCTGCATACAATCTGCCTACTTACTGCTTGTAATCTCTGTCTGTAATCCATCCTACAATCTGCCCACAATCTGCATACAATCTGCCTGCAATTTGCCTACTTACTGCTTGTAATCTGCATACAATCTGCATACAATCTGCCTTACTGCTTGGAATCTATCTGTAATCCATCCTACAATTTGCATACAATCTGCATACAATCTGCCTTCTTACTGCTTGTAATCTGCATACAATCTGCCTTCTTACTGCTTGTAATCTGTCTGTAATCCATCCTACAATCTGCATATAATCTGCCTGCTATCTGCCTACTTACTGCTTGTAATCTGCCTACAATCTGCATACAATCTGCCTACTTACTGCTTGTAATCTGTCTGTAATCCATCCTACAATCTGCCTACAATCTTCATACAATCTGCATACAACCTGCCTGCAATCTGCCTACTTACTGCTTGTAATCTATCTACAATCTGCATACAATCTACATACAATCTGCCTGCAATGTGCCTGCAATCTGCCTGCGATGTGCTTGTAATGTGCCTGTAATCTGCCTGCAATCTGTCTGTAATCCGTCAAACGATCTGCATACAATCTGCCTATTTACTGCTTGTAATCTGTCTGTAATCCATCCTACAATCTGCATACAATCTGCCTACTTACTGCTTGTAATCTGTCTGTAATCCATCCTACAATCTGCCTACTTACTGCTTGTAATCTGCATACAATCTGCATACAATCTGCCTACTTACTGCTTGTAATCTGTCTGTAATCCATCCTACAATCTGCCTACAATTTGCCTGCAATCTGCCTACTTACTGCTTGGAATCTGTCTGTAATCCATCCTACAATCTGCATACAATCTGCCTACTTACTGCTTGGAATCTGTCTGTAATCCATCCTACAATCTGCCTACAATCTGCCTGCAATCGGCCTGCAATCTGCCTACTTACTGCTTGTAATCTGCCTACAATCTGCATACAATCTGCCTACTTACTGCTTGGAATCTGTCTGTAATCCATCCTACAATCTGCCTACAATTTGCCTGCAATCTGCCTACTTACTGCTTGGAATCTGTCTGTAATCCATCCTAAAATCTGCATACAATCTGCCTACTTACTGCTTGTAATCTGTCTGTAATCCATCCTACAATCTGCCTACAATCTGCCTGCAATCTGCCTGCAATCGGCCTGCAATCTGCCTACTTACTGCTTGTAATCTGCCTACAATCTGCATACAATCTGCCTGCAATCTGCCTTCTTACTGCTTGGAATCTGTCTGTAATTCATGCTACAATCTGCATACAATCTGCCTACTTACTGCTTGTAATCTGCATACAATCTGCCTACTTACTGCTTGGAATCTGTCTGTAATCCATCCTACAATCTGCATACAATCTGCCTACTTACTGCTTGGAATCTGCATACAATCTGCATACAATCTGCCTACTTACTGCTTGTAATCTGCATACAATCTGCATACAATCTGCCTACTTACTGCTTGTAATCTCTGTCTGTAATCCATCCTACAATCTGCCCACAATCTGCATACAATCTGCCTGCAATTTGCCTACTTACTGCTTGTAATCTGCATACAATCTGCATACAATCTGCCTTACTGCTTGGAATCTATCTGTAATCCATCCTACAATTTGCATACAATCTGCATACAATCTGCCTTCTTACTGCTTGTAATCTGCATACAATCTGCCTTCTTACTGCTTGTAATCTGTCTGTAATCCATCCTACAATCTGCATATAATCTGCCTGCTATCTGCCTACTTACTGCTTGTAATCTGCCTACAATCTGCATACAATCTGCCTACTTACTGCTTGTAATCTGTCTGTAATCCATCCTACAATCTGCCTACAATCTTCATACAATCTGCATACAACCTGCCTGCAATCTGCCTACTTACTGCTTGTAATCTATCTACAATCTGCATACAATCTACATACAATCTGCCTGCAATGTGCCTGCAATCTGCCTGCGATGTGCTTGTAATGTGCCTGTAATCTGCCTGCAATCTGTCTGTAATCCGTCAAACGATCTGCATACAATCTGCCTATTTACTGCTTGTAATCTGTCTGTAATCCATCCTACAATCTGCATACAATCTGCCTACTTACTGCTTGTAATCTGTCTGTAATCCATCCTACAATCTGCCTACTTACTGCTTGTAATCTGCATACAATCTGCATACAATCTGCCTACTTACTGCTTGTAATCTGTCTGTAATCCATCCTACAATCTGCCTACAATTTGCCTGCAATCTGCCTACTTACTGCTTGGAATCTGTCTGTAATCCATCCTACAATCTGCATACAATCTGCCTACTTACTGCTTGTAATCTGTCTGTAATCCATCCTACAATCTGCCTGCAATCGGCCTGCAATCTGCCTACTTACTGCTTGTAATCTGCCTACAATCTGCATACAATCTGCCTGCAATCTGCCTACTTACTGCTTGTAATCTGCCTACAATCTGCCTGCAATCTGCCTTCTTACTGCTTGGAATCTGTCTGTAATCCATCCTACAATATGCATACAATCTGCCTACTTACTGCTTGTAATCTGCATACAATCTGCCTACTTACTGCTTGTAATCTGTCTGTAATCCATCCTACAATCTGCCTACAATCTGCATATAATCTGACTGCAATCTGCCTACTTACTGCTTGTAATCTGTCTGTAATCCATCCTACAATCTGCCTACAATCTTCATACAATCTGCATACAACCTGCCTGCAATCTGCCTACTTACTGCTTGTAATCAATCTACAATCTGCATACAATCTACATACAATCTGCCTGCAATGTGCCTGCAATGTGCCTGCAATCTGCCTGCTATGTGCCTGTAATGTGCCTGTAATCTGCCTGTAATGTGCCTGTAATCTGCCTGCAATCTGTCTGTAATCCGTCAAACGATCTGCATACAATCTGCCTATTTACTGCTTGTAATCTGTCTGTAATCCATCCTACAATCTGCATACAATCTGCCTACTTACTGCTTGGAATCTGTCTGTAATCCATCCTACAATCTGCCTACAATTTGCCTGCAATCTGCCTACTTACTGCTTGGAATCTGTCTGTAATCCATCCTAAAATCTGCATACAATCTGCCTACTTACTGCTTGTAATCTGTCTGTAATCCATCCTACAATCTGCCTACAATCTTCATACAATCTGCATACAACCTGCCTGCAATCTGCCTACTTACTGCTTGTAATCTATCTACAATCTGCATACAATCTACATACAATCTGCCTGCAATGTGCCTGCAATCTGCCTGCGATGTGCTTGTAATGTGCCTGTAATCTGCCTGCAATCTGTCTGTAATCCGTCAAACGATCTGCATACAATCTGCCTATTTACTGCTTGTAATCTGTCTGTAATCCATCCTACAATCTGCATACAATCTGCCTACTTACTGCTTGTAATCTGTCTGTAATCCATCCTACAATCTGCCTACTTACTGCTTGTAATCTGCATACAATCTGCATACAATCTGCCTACTTACTGCTTGTAATCTGTCTGTAATCCATCCTACAATCTGCCTACAATTTGCCTGCAATCTGCCTACTTACTGCTTGGAATCTGTCTGTAATCCATCCTACAATCTGCATACAATCTGCCTACTTACTGCTTGGAATCTGTCTGTAATCCATCCTACAATCTGCCTACAATCTGCCTGCAATCGGCCTGCAATCTGCCTACTTACTGCTTGTAATCTGCCTACAATCTGCATACAATCTGCCTACTTACTGCTTGGAATCTGTCTGTAATCCATCCTACAATCTGCCTACAATTTGCCTGCAATCTGCCTACTTACTGCTTGGAATCTGTCTGTAATCCATCCTAAAATCTGCATACAATCTGCCTACTTACTGCTTGTAATCTGTCTGTAATCCATCCTACAATCTGCCTACAATCTGCCTGCAATCTGCCTGCAATCGGCCTGCAATCTGCCTACTTACTGCTTGTAATCTGCCTACAATCTGCATACAATCTGCCTGCAATCTGCCTTCTTACTGCTTGGAATCTGTCTGTAATTCATGCTACAATCTGCATACAATCTGCCTACTTACTGCTTGTAATCTGCATACAATCTGCCTACTTACTGCTTGGAATCTGTCTGTAATCCATCCTACAATCTGCATACAATCTGCCTACTTACTGCTTGGAATCTGCATACAATCTGCATACAATCTGCCTACTTACTGCTTGTAATCTGCATACAATCTGCATACAATCTGCCTACTTACTGCTTGTAATCTCTGTCTGTAATCCATCCTACAATCTGCCCACAATCTGCATACAATCTGCCTGCAATTTGCCTACTTACTGCTTGTAATCTGCATACAATCTGCATACAATCTGCCTTACTGCTTGGAATCTATCTGTAATCCATCCTACAATTTGCATACAATCTGCATACAATCTGCCTTCTTACTGCTTGTAATCTGCATACAATCTGCCTTCTTACTGCTTGTAATCTGTCTGTAATCCATCCTACAATCTGCATATAATCTGCCTGCTATCTGCCTACTTACTGCTTGTAATCTGCCTACAATCTGCATACAATCTGCCTACTTACTGCTTGTAATCTGTCTGTAATCCATCCTACAATCTGCCTACAATCTTCATACAATCTGCATACAACCTGCCTGCAATCTGCCTACTTACTGCTTGTAATCTATCTACAATCTGCATACAATCTACATACAATCTGCCTGCAATGTGCCTGCAATCTGCCTGCGATGTGCTTGTAATGTGCCTGTAATCTGCCTGCAATCTGTCTGTAATCCGTCAAACGATCTGCATACAATCTGCCTATTTACTGCTTGTAATCTGTCTGTAAT
Organism: Eleutherodactylus coqui; assembly: GCF_035609145.1. Taxonomy (NCBI): domain Eukaryota; kingdom Metazoa; phylum Chordata; class Amphibia; order Anura; family Eleutherodactylidae; genus Eleutherodactylus; species Eleutherodactylus coqui. Next base: position 198,515,563 of record NC_089839.1, read on the forward strand.
CCATCCTACAATCTGCATACAATCTGCCTACTTACTGCTTGTAATCTGTCTGTAATCCATCCTACAATCTGCCTACTTACTGCTTGTAATCTGCATACAATCTGCATACAATCTGCCTACTTACTGCTTGTAATCTGTCTGTAATCCATCCTACAATCTGCCTACAATTTGCCTGCAATCTGCCTACTTACTGCTTGGAATCTGTCTGTAATCCATCCTACAATCTGCATACAATCTGCCTACTTACTGCTTGTAATCTGTCTGTAATCCATCCTACAATCTGCCTACAATCTGCCTGCAATCGGCCTGCAATCTGCCTACTTACTGCTTGTAATCTGCCTACAATCTGCATACAATCTGCCTGCAATCTGCCTACTTACTGCTTGTAATCTGCCTACAATCTGCCTGCAATCTGCCTTCTTACTGCTTGGAATCTGTCTGTAATCCATCCTACAATATGCATACAATCTGCCTACTTACTGCTTGTAATCTGCATACAATCTGCCTACTTACTGCTTGTAATCTGTCTGTAATCCATCCTACAATCTGCCTACAATCTGCATATAATCTGACTGCAATCTGCCTACTTACTGCTTGTAATCTGTCTGTAATCCATCCTACAATCTGCCTACAATCTTCATACAATCTGCATACAACCTGCCTGCAATCTGCCTGCAATCTGCCTACTTACTGCTTGTAATCAATCTACAATCTGCATACAATCTACATACAATCTGCCTGCAATGTGCCTGCAATGTGCCTGCAATCTGCCTGCTATGTGCCTGTAATGTGCCTGTAATCTGCCTGTAATGTGCCTGTAATCTGCCTGCAATCTGTCTGTAATCCGTCAAACGATCTGCATACAATCTGCCTATTTACTGCTTGTAATCTGTCTGTAATCCATCCTACAATCTGCATACAATCTGCCTACTTACTGCTTGGAATCTGTCTGTAATCCATCCTACAATCTGCCTACAATTTGCCTGCAATCTGCCTACTTACTGCTTGGAATCTGTCTGTAATCCATCCTAAAATCTGCATACAATCTGCCTACTTACTGCTTGTAATCTGTCTGTAATCCATCCTACAATCTGCCTGCAATCTGCCTGCAATCGGCCTGCAATCTGCCTACTTACTGCTTGTAATCTGCCTACAATCTGCATACAATCTGCCTACCTACTGCTTGGAATCTGTTTGTAATCCATCCTACAATCTGCATACAATCTGTCTGCAATCTGCCTGCTTACTGCTTGTAATCTGCCTACAATCTGCATACAATCTGCCTGCAATCTGCCTTCTTACTGCTTGGAATCTGTCTGTAATTCATGCTACAATCTGCATACAATCTGCCTACTTACTGCTTGTAATCTGCATACAATCTGCCTACTTACTGCTTGGAATCTGTCTGTAATCCATCCTACAATCTGCATACAATCTGCCTACTTACTGCTTGTAATCTGCATACAATCTGCCTACTTACTGCTTGTAATCTCTGTCTGTAATCCATCCTACAATCTGCCCACAATCTGCATACAATCTGCCTGCAATTTGCCTACTTACTGCTTGTAATCTGCATACAATCTGCCTTACTGCTTGGAATCTATCTGTAATCCATCCTACAATTTGCATACAATCTGCATACAATCTGCCTTCTTACTGCTTGTAATCTGCATACAATCTGCCTTCTTACTGCTTGTAATCTGTCTGTAATCCATCCTACAATCTGCATATAATCTGCCTGCAATCTGCCTACTTACTGCTTGTAATCTGCCTACAATCTGCATACAATCTGCCTACTTTCTGCTTGTAATCTGTCTGTAATCCATCCTACAATCTGCATACAATCTGCCTACTTACTGCTTGTAATCTGTCTGTAATCCATCCTACAATCTGCCTACTTACTGCTTGTAATCTGCATACAATCTGCATACAATCTGCCTACTTACTGCTTGTAATCTGTCTGTAATCCATCCTACAATCTGCCTACAATTTGCCTGCAATCTGCCTACTTACTGCTTGGAATCTGTCTGTAATCCATCCTACAATCTGCATACAATCTGCCTACTTACTGCTTGTAATCTGTCTGTAATCCATCCTACAATCTGCCTACAATCTGCCTGCAATCGGCCTGCAATCTGCCTACTTACTGCTTGTAATCTGCCTACAATCTGCATACAATCTGCCTGCAATCTGCCTATTTACTGCTTGTAATCTGCCTACAATCTGCCTGCAATCTGCCTTCTTACTGCTTGGAATCTGTCTGTAATCCATCCTACAATATGCATACAATCTGCCTACTTACTGCTTGTAATCTGCATACAATCTGCCTACTTACTGCTTGTAATCTGTCTGTAATCCATCCTACAATCTGCCTACAATCTGCATATAATCTGACTGCAATCTGCCTACTTACTGCTTGTAATCTGTCTGTAATCCATCCTACAATCTGCCTACAATCTTCATACAATCTGCATACAACCTGCCTGCAATCTGCCTGCAATCTGCCTACTTACTGCTTGTAATCAATCTACAATCTGCATACAATCTACATACAATCTGCCTGCAATGTGCCTGCTATGTGCCTGTAATGTGCCTGTAATCTGCCTGTAATGTGCCTGTAATCTGCCTGCAATCTGTCTGTAATCCGTCAAACGATCTGCATACAATCTGCCTATTTACTGCTTGTAATCTGTCTGTAATCCATCCTACAATCTGCATACAATCTGCCTACTTACTGCTTGGAATCTGTCTGTAATCCATCCTACAATCTGCCTACAATTTGCCTGCAATCTGCCTACTTACTGCTTGGAATCTGTCTGTAATCCATCCTAAAATCTGCATACAATCTGCCTACTTACTGCTTGTAATCTGTCTGTAATCCATCCTACAATCTGCCTGCAATCTGCCTGCAATCGGCCTGCAATCTGCCTACTTACTGCTTGTAATCTGCCTACAATCTGCATACAATCTGCCTGCAATCTGCCTACCTACTGCTTGGAATCTGTTTGTAATCCATCCTACAATCTGCATACAATCTGTCTGCAATCTGCCTACTTACTGCTTGTAATCTGCCTACAATCTGCATACAATCTGCCTGCAATCTGCCTTCTTACTGCTTGGAATCTGTCTGTAATTCATGCTACAATCTGCATACAATCTGCCTACTTACTGCTTGTAATCTGCATACAATCTGCCTACTTACTGCTTGGAATCTGTCTGTAATCCATCCTACAATCTGCATACAATCTGCCTACTTACTGCTTGTAATCTGCATACAATCTGCATACAATCTGCCTACTTACTGCTTGTAATCTCTGTCTGTAGTCCATCCTACAATCTGCCCACAATCTGCATACAATCTGCCTGCAATTTGCCTACTTACTGCTTGTAATCTGCATACAATCTGCATACAATCTGCCTTACTGCTTGGAATCTATCTGTAATCCATCCTACAATTTGCATACAATCTGCATACAATCTGCCTTCTTACTGCTTGTAATCTGCATACAATCTGCCTTCTTACTGCTTGTAATCTGTCTGTAATCCATCCTACAATCTGCATATAATCTGCCTGCAATCTGCCTACTTACTGCTTGTAATCTGCCTACAATCTGCATACAATCTGCCTACTTACTGCTTGTAATCTGTCTGTAATCCATCCTACAATCTGCCTACAATCTTCATACAATCTGCATACAGCCTGCCTGCAATCTGCCTACTTACTGCTTGTAATCTATCTACAATCTGCATACAATCTACATACAATCTGCCTGCAATGTGCCTGCAATCTGCCTGCGATGTGCTTGTAATGTGCCTGTAATCTGCCTGCAATCTGTCTGTAATCCGTCAAACGATCTGCATACAATCTGCCTATTTACTGCTTGTAATCTGTCTGTAATCCATCCTACAATCTGCATACAATCTGCCTACTTACTGCTTGTAATCTGTCTGTAATCCATCCTACAATCTGCCTACTTACTGCTTGTAATCTGCATACAATCTGCATACAATCTGCCTACTTACTGCTTGTAATCTGTCTGTAATCCATCCTACAATCTGCCTACAATTTGCCTGCAATCTGCCTACTTACTGCTTGGAATCTGTCTGTAATCTATCCTACAATCTGCATACAATCTGCCTATTTACTGCTTGTAATCTGTCTGTAATCCATCCTACAATCTGCCTACAATCTGCCAGCAATCTGCCTGCAATCGGCCTGCAATCTGCCTACTTACTGCTTGTAATCTGCCTACAATCTGCATACAATCTGCCTGCAATCTGCCTTCTTACTGCTTGGAATCTGTTTGTAATTCATCCTACAATCTGCATACAATCTGCCTACTTACTGCTTGTAATCTGCATACGATCTGCCTACTTACTGCTTGTAATCTGTCTGTAATCCATCCTACAATCTGCCTACAATCTTCATACAATCTGCATACAATCTGCCTGCAATCTGCCTGCAATCTGCCTACTTACTGCTTGTAATCTATCTGCAATCTGCATACAATCTACATGCAATCTGCCTGCGATGTGCCTGTAATCTGCCTGTAATGTGCCTGTAATCTGCCTGCAATCTGTCTGTAATCCGTCAAATGGATCTGCAATCTGCATACAATCTGCCTACTTACTGCTTGTAATCTGTCTGTAATCCATCCTACAATCTGCCTACAATTTGCCTGCAATCTGCCTACTTACTGCTTGGAATCTGTTTGTAATTCATCCTACAATCTGCATACAATCTGCCTACTTCCTGCTTGTAATCTGCTTACAATCTGCCTACTTACTGCTTGGAATCTGTCTGTAATCCATCCTACAATCTGCATACAATCTGCCTACTTACTGCTTGTATTCTGCATACAATCTGCATACAATCTGTCTACTTACTGCTTGTAATCTGTCTGTAATCCATCCTACAATCTGCCTACACTCTGCATACAATCTGCCTACTTACTGCTTATAATCTGCATACAATCGGCCTACTTACTGCTTATAATCTGCATACAATCTGCCTACAATCTGCCTACTTACTGCTTGTAATCTGTCTGTAATCCATCCTACAATCTGCCTACAATCTGCATACAATCTGCCTGTAATCTGCCTACTTACTGCTTGTAATCTGCCTACATTCTGCCTGCAATCTGCCTTCTTACTGCCTGGAATCTGTCTGTAATCCATCCTACAATCTGCATACAATCTGCCTACTTACTGCTTGTAATCTGCATACAATCTGCCTACTTACTGCTTGTTATCTGTCTGTAATCCATCCTACAATCTGCCTACAATCTGCATACAATCTGCCTGCAATCTGCCTACTTACTGCTTGTAATCTATCTACAATCTGCATACAATCTACATGCAATCTGCCTGCGATGTGCCTGTAATGTGCCTGTAATCTGCCTGTAATGTGCCTGTAATCTGCCTGCAATCTGTCTGTAATCCGTCAAACGATCTGCATACAATCTGCCTACTTACTGCTTGTAATCTGTCTGTAATCCATCCTACAATCTGCCTACAATTTGCCTGCAATCTGCCTACTTACTGCTTGGAATCTGTCTGTAATCCATCCTACAATCTGCATACAATCTGCCTACTTACTGCTTGTAATCTGTCTGTAATCCATCCTACAATCTGCCTACAATCTGCCTGCAATCTGCCTGCAATCGGCCTGCAATCTGCCTACTTACTGCTTGTAATCTGCCTACAATCTGCATACAATCTGCCTGCAATCTGCCTACTTACTGCTTGGAATCTGTTTGTAATCCATCCTACAATCTGCATACAATCTGTCTGCAATCTGCCTACTTACTGCTTGTAATCTGCCTACAATCTGCATACAATCTGCCTGCAATCTGCCTTCTTACTGCTTGGAATCTGTCTGTAATTCATCCTACAATCTGCATACAATCTGCCTACTTACTGCTTGTAATCTGCATACAATCTGCCTACTTACTGCTTGTAATCTGCATACAATCTGCCTATTTACTGCTTGTAATCTGTCTGTAATCCATCCTACAATCTGCCTACATTCTGCATACAACCTGCCTGCAATCTGCCTACTTACTGCTTGTAATCTATCTACAATCTGCATACAATCTACATACAATCTGCCTGCAATGTGTCTGCAATCTGCCTGCGATGTGCCT